>NW_021820831.1:0-163097 GCF_901001135.1 Rhinatrema bivittatum | reverse complement strand
TTCCTATGTTATTCCTGAGTTTACCTCTTCAGAGCCTCATCATGACCATTAGTTCTCAAACTTTTTTACTCTCAAAAAGGTTTTTGCTTTTACCAGATCTGGGGCCAAATTACTGTTTTGTAACATTCTTTAGGCCTCTGATTAAATCATGGCCTGAAGTCTATGTAGTGACACAAAATAAATATATCCAACGCATTGAATGTACAGTAGCTACCAAAGCACATGCTATATTTATTGATCTTCATTTTCAGCTTTTATTGTATTTTTAGTGGGAATTTATCAATGTTTATTACAACAAAAAAAAAAAGAATAAGTGAAAAAAATTAGTCTGTTTTTTTACATCGATTTTCTCACTTTTTGTTTCTTGTAATGAACACTGATAAAGTCCCAGGAAAAATAAAATAAAACTGAAAATGAAGGTCCCTAACTATATTGCATACTTGAAGGGGAGGATCAGATGCATGAGGGCTAAAAATCATGACATTTCCAAATATTTTAGCCCTCCTCCTTTTTTCAGGCAGTATCCCAAAAAATCCAGAAAAATTCTGGATAGTTGGCAACTCTACATGAGATTCTGGTGACTTTCCTAGACAGATTACCTTCTTCTGGCACCTTTCAGTACAATGGTCCATCAAATTCTACTAGAATCTCTCTCTTTCTATCTCTTCTGAACTCCCAGGAACTTCCACCATGGAATTTTACTTCTACTCTTAAATATGTCTGGGATCCACTCAGTGGAAGACAGGCCCTATGGAGCTCCTTAGTAGGAGAGGGCTCTAAGACATCATTCAGTACTCTACTCCAACTTTTCAATCCATTCTCAAAATTCTCCTCGTGCTTACATGGGAGCAGACGTTTTTATATCATACTTTACCTCCCAATGACATCCAGAACCTCCAAGGTTGCACTCTCAGAAATGCTTCCCATTCCTTGTGCAGGACCCCAGAAGGAGGCAGAGCTCCAGAGTCTCAATGCATGAATGAGATGCTGGGAACATTCTGGGGAAGGAGGAGCCTATTCTGACTGGATGGGCTCCACCTTAACCAAAGTGGAACTAGGCTGCTGGCACTAACATTTAAAAAGGAGATAGAGCAGCTTTTAAACTAGACTCTGGGGGAAAACAGTCTCTCAGAAGCACATGGTGGGACAAAGATACTTACAAAACAAGGAAGTTAGAATATTCCAGTAGAGAGGTTGTGTTTAAGGATGAAGTAGCCCAGATGGACATGGACAAAGAGCACCCAGATGTGAATGACTAAACTACTAGAATAATGAAATGAAATTACAAATAAAAAGCATACTTTAAAATGTCTGTATGTGAATGTCAGAAGTCTGAACAGTATGATTGGCATTATATGAGAATATAAACATTATAGGCATTTAAAGATGTGATGGAAAGGAAGATATAATCAATGGAACTCAGGGATATTGTAATGGGGGTGGGGGAGTACTAAACACTAAATACCAACAGCCAGCAAGAGAAAAATCTTTAGTCCTATTATAAGATATCTCAAAGTAGTGCAGCCTACTAAATAATACAGAGTACACCCAGCTCAGAACTCCTGAGAGTTACAGTCAGTTAGATATGTCACCTCTACCAAACTTACACCAATGGGTTAGTTTGTTTGTTTGCATAACATTTTTTAACTGGTTAATATTTGAATTTTATCTCACATATGCTAATAAAACTGCATACTTGTAAGTCATGTGATTTCATGTAAATTGAGTCCAGAAGGCAAAATGAAACTCAGTGCTGAACTTTAACATGCCGGTTAACATTTAATATACTTTAGTATTTCAACAGTCTTAACTACTTCTACAAGTCTGATCAGTTCAGTCTCATTATGCTGTGAGATTATGCTATTATCTTTCTATTTCTTTACCATGAACAAATTAGTCCGGCTTCATAGAAAACCCTCTCAAAGCACCTTTATAATACCAGGATATTCATTTTATCAATTTGATAGTGCAGATCAAATTGGTGAAGGGGGGCACTATACAGTATATAAAAGTTGGCATAGAGTCAAGCACGTTAAAATTCTGCAGGAAACAAAATGCACTGTGGAATCTTTATGAATAGAAATTCCGTGTGTGATGGATAAGAGTATAGGGGTGGGTGTGTACTACTGGTGACTTGACAAAACGAAGAAATGGACTGTGAAATGATAGCTGAAATTATAACAACAAATACATTTGGCAACACAACATAATAGGAGATTTCAATTACCCTGGTATTGATTGGGCTAATGTCTCATCAGGCCATGCAAGAAAGGTTAAATTTCTACATGCCATAAATGACTGATTCATGAAGCAGCTGGTCCTAGGACAGATGAGAGGGGAAGCTACTTTAGGTCTTCTCCTCAGTGGAACACATGACTGGGATAGGGCTGTTAAGCAATAGCAATCACAATGCAATCAAATTTGACATAATCACTGGAGAGAGAACGTTAAATAAAACTTTGAAAAGGGGGACTGATAGAATGAGGAAATTAGAAAAAAACTAAAAGTAGCGGTTGCTTTAATGGTGGATATTCTGAGCAAATAAAACAATTATCTGTGACAATGAAGAATATACTAGATCAGATTGATAAACAAATGAGTAACAAATCACTGGGATCAGATGGCATCTACCCCAGAGTTCTAAAAGAACTAAGGCATGAAACTGCTAACTTGTTACTGGTAATATGTAACCTATCATTTAAAACAGCATGATTCCTGAAGACTGGAATGTGGCCAATGTGATCCCAATTTTTAAAAAGGGCTCCAGGTGTGATCTGGAAAACTATAGACCGGTGAGCTTGATATTGGTGCCAGGCAAAATAGTATAAGTCATTCTTAAACAAAATCACTAGCTATATAGGCACTCATGAAGATAGAGTGATTTGGTATCAAGCAGCTACTCTGTATTTTAAATTGATTTCTAAGAAGAAATATTATTCAGGAATTATTGAAAGAGCTGACAATAACCCTAGAGTTTTGTTTACAATGGTAAAGTCATTTTTGAGAGTGGATATAAATGCATCTATGAAATTTGACAATGCACCTGATTATGTAGCATTTACTTCTATTTTTCAGGAAAAGGTGAGAATATTGAAAGATGGTTTGGCTGGGGAAAGGGATTTGATGAATCATTCTGATAAGTTAATCTCAAAGGATGCTAAGGAATTGGTGATTCCCATGAGGGAGGTACAAAGAATTTATATGGAAAATTTTGAGCAGTTGTCTCTATTTGAATTGAAGTTGGTTCTGAAACAGGTGAAGGAATCAGATTTTGTGTTGGACATGGGTTGTCAGACAAGTTGTTATCTTTTCTTTTAAAACAGGTAAACTCCTCTTTGTCAGATAGAATTGTTCCTAGAATCCTGATAAAAGCTGTGCTTCTCCTCTTTTGAAAAATAATAAGTTGGATCCTACAATTTGTAGTAGTTATCAACTGGCGTCAAATTTTCCATTACTAGCAAAGGTGGTAACCAAACACATTTCTGAGTTTCTTGAAAAACATAATAGACTGGATGCAGCTCAGGCAGGATTTTGCAGGGGCAGCAATTCGTAAACAGCTCTGGTATAATTGTTTGATGCTGTGCTTCATTTGGACAGGGGGAGACATGTTTATTGATTATGCTTGATTTATTGTGTGCTTTACTTAGTGGACCATTTAGCTTTAATTTCTCAGTGTTCAGATTATGAACTTGGGGGTCAAATGTTGAAACCTACAAGGTAAGTGTCAAGCTGTGGTCTTTCAGGGTAAAATTTCCATGTTTAGGGAGCTTCATCTAGGTGTGCCACATGTGGGCTTACAGAATCGAGCTTTTTCAGTAGCATCACCAAAATGCTGAAATGAGCTTCCTCTCATGTTATGAGAGGAAGGTGATTTACTTAGATTCCGAAAAGTTCTGAAAATGGTTGATGTCCCAGGGGAGTGATAGGTGAGGAGGGAAGATGCTCAGTCATTGATAACAGCTGCTGAAACTATGTCTGCTTTATGATTTTATTTTAAATTGTGATTGAATTATATGTTTTGTAATTTTATGTGAGACTGTGTACATTGCTTTGGGCAAATTCCAGTTTGGTTTGGAAAGCAATCCATGAATGCTGTTAAATGAATAAACATTGGTAGACATGGCTTAATAGGGAAGAGTCAACATGGTTTTAGCAAGAGGAAGTCTTGTCTTACCAATATTTTAGAATGTTTTAAATCTGTAAATAAACATGTTGATAAAGCTAAATCAGTTGGTATAATGTATTTGGATTTTCAGAAAACATTTGACAAAGTCCCCCATGAAAAACTCCTCAGGAAATCATCATGGGATAGGAGGCAGCGTTCTGTTGTTGATTAATAATTGCTTAGAATATGTGAAACAGTGTAGGACTAAATGGTCAGTTTTCCAAATAGAGAAAGATTGCTACTGAGTACTACAGGAATTGATAGTGGGAGCTGTGCTGTTTAACATATTCCTAAATGATCTGGAAAAGGGAACGATGAGGAGTTCAAATTTGCAGATGACAGAAAAATTATTCAAAGCTGTGAAAACAGCAGCAGATTGTGAAGAACTGCAAAAGAACCTTGTAAGATTAAAAGACCAGGCAGCTGAATGGAAGATGAAATTTAATATGGAAAACTGCAAGATGATGCCCATAAGGAAAAAATAAACCCAAATTCAGGTACATGATGCTGGGTTCCGTATTGAGAGTCACTATCCAGGAAAAGGACCTTGGAGTCCCTTGTGGGCAATGCATTGAAATTCTCAGCTCAGTGTGCGGTGGTGGTCAAAAAAGCAAATAGAATATTAGGAATAATCCAAAAAGAAATGGAAAATAAAAATGAAATATATCATATTGCCTCTGTATGAGCCATTGTACATTCACACCTTATGTAATGTGTGCAGTTCTGGTTGCCCCATCTCAAGAAATTGATAGTGGAACTAGAAAAGGTGGAGAGGAGGGTGACAAATTTTAATGGTGATGGAACTTCTCTCCTATGATGAGGCTATGCAGGCTCTTCAGCTTGGAAAAGAGACAGCTGAGGGCAGATATGATAGAAGTTTATAAAATCATGGGTGAGGTAGAATAGGTAAATAAAGGAGGGTTACTTACCCTTTCAAATAATACTAAAACAAGAGATACGCCATGAAACTAAATCAGCAGATTTAAAGCAAATTGTAGGAAGTACTTTTTCACTCAACGCAAGCTGTGGAATCTGTTGCCAGAGGACGTGATCAAAGCAACTAATATAGTGGGGTTTAAAAGAGGTTTGTACAAGTTCCTGGAGGAAAAGCCCCTAACATATTATTAGCCAGGTAGATTAAAGAAAACTATTGCTTTCCCTAAGAGTGAAAAAGAAGAATTAGATTTAATTTATAGGATCTGCCAGATACTTGCAACCTTGATTGGTTGCTGATGGAAACAGGATGCTGGGCTCAATGGCCCTTGGTCTGACCCAGTATGGCAATTCTTATGTTCTTATGAGGAAAATGTTTTTTTGTAATGCAGTTGATAATAAATTATACAATTTAGAACAAGGTACAATACACAAGGGGGCCGATTTTAAATTTTACACGCGCGCAGGGTACATTTGTGCGTGCTACCCGGCGCGCACAAATGTACACCCGATTTTATAACATGCGTGTGCTGCTGCGCACATATTATAAAATCCGGGTCGGCGCGCGTAAGGGGGTCCACACCTGTGCACCTTGCGCGCGCCGAGCCCAAGGGGAGCCCCGATGGCTTTCCTCCTTCCCTCCAAGGCTGCTCCAAAATCAGAACGGCCTCGCAGGGAACTTTTCTACCGCTCCCCCCACCTTCCCCTATCTAACCCACCGCTAACTAAATCCCACCCCCCACCTTTGGTGCAAAAGTTCCACCTGCCCGAGGCAGGCGTAACTTGCGCACGCCGGCTGGCTGCCAGCACTCCATCTCCCGGCACAGGCCACTGTGCCGGAGGACTTGGGACTGCCACCACGCTCCTGGCCCCGCCCAGGACTGCCACCACGCTCCCGGCCCCGCCCCACCCATTTTTGAAAGCCCCGGGACATACGCGCGTCCCGGGGCTTGTGCAAACCGCCAAGCCTATGCAAAATAGGCTCGGCGCACGCAGGGGTAGGTTTTTGGGGGTTACGTGCGTAACCCTTTGAAAATCTAGCCCAAAGCTTCTAAGCAGTGTTTTTTTTTTGTTAAATGAACATAGAATGTGATTTTATTTGATAATGTTGGCGAATGGCCTTTTAGGCATGTTTCATTAGTGTAAGAGCTTCTATTGTTAATGATAAGCCATCTGTCTGTTTGTCCATCTGTAAGCCTGTTGAAGACTGGAAACTGTTGAATTGATTTGACTGAAATTTGGCATGGTGGATCAACACTAAAAGTTCTCAGGAAATTGTGATTTTGGTTCACACTGGTACAAAATTAAAATTGCTTGATAATGTTTAGTCTTGATTCCTGTGCCTTTGACTTTCTCAGAGAAAGAGAAACGTACCATTGTGTCATGGCTCTTACATGCACTTTCCAACTTGTTTGTATTGCCAATGATGTACAGCTTCAGGTTATGGTAGATGAATATCATTCTGATGCTGTAAATAATTTGAATGACTACTAAGTTGCAGTGACTGGCTAGGATGTACTAAATTTAAATTGAATCCTGGGGAAAAAAACAACCCAAAAATAGCCTGATGTACTTAAATAGACAGGGGAGATCTTTGAAGAGTCTCCTTTGAATTCAAGAGGTCAAACATTAGCCTAAATTTGTGTTGAAAAAATCGGGAGGGGGGGGGGGGGAATTGCTCTTAGATGACTCATGGTTAGTGGAGAAACAGATCAGTGCAGTGGTAGTGGAACATTTAATAGTCTTTGTTTAGTCCTTCATTTGCATTCTTACTTGAGTCCTAATGATCTTGTAATTATTAAGAAGGGAATGACAAATAAAATGGAGAATGTCATAATGTCTCTGTATCACTCCATGGTGAGACCGCACCTTGAATACTGTGTTGAGTTCTGCTCACCACATCTCAAAACGGATATAGCTGCACTGGAGAAAGTACAGAGAAGGGCATGGAATGGGTCCTCTATGAGGAAAGGCTAACGAGGTTAGGGCTGTTCAGCTTGGAGAACAGATGACTAAGAAGATATATGATAGAGATCTACAAAATCATGAAAAGACTTGAATGGGTAAATGTGAATCGGTTATTTACTATTTCAAATAATACAAGGACTAGGGTGTACTCCACAAAGTTAGCAAGTAGCACATTTAAAACAAATCAGAGAACTTTTTTTTTCACTCAAGGCACAATTAAGCTCTGGGATTCAGTGCCAGAGAACGTGGTTAAGGCAGTTAAGGTAGCTGGGTTTAAAAATGATTTGGATAATTTCCTGGAGGAGGAGACCATAAACTGCTATTAATTAATAGGGAATAGCCACTGCTTGTTGCCAGTGTTAGTACCATGGGATAGGGATGTGCAGCAGGGACGGATTCGTCCCATTCGATATTCGCATTCGTCAGGACCCAAATCCGTTGCATCCATTCTCAGGGGACCTCGATCTGTTTATTAGTTACATATGTATTCGTTTCCCCCCAAAAAATCCCATCCCAACCCTTTAAATTTAATCAACAACCCCCCACCCTCCTGACCCCCCCCCCAAGACTTGCCAAAAGTCCCTGGTGTTCCAGCGGGGTTCTGGAGCGATCTCCTGCACTCGGGACATCGGCTGCCGGTATTCAAAATGGCACTGATACCCTTTGCCCTTACTATGTCACTGGGGCCGACCAATGGCACCGGTAGCCAATGGGACCACAGACAGTCTCTTCTCTCTCTCTTACCCGCCTCAGGACCAGTTTCTGTCTCTCACACACCAATCATCTCCCCAAACAGTCTCTCTCTCTCTCTCGCACACAAGCACACACATACGAGTCATCTCCCTGATCAGTCTCTCTCACACATAAACACGTCACCTCTCTGGCCAGTTTCTCTCAATCACACAATGCTCTCGCTCTCTCTTACTTATACACAGGCTTTCATTCACACACATGCTCTCTCTATTTCACTTACACATAAGTTCTCAATCACACACATGTTAAATCTCACTTACAAACAAGCTCAATCACACAAATGCCTTCTCTTTCACAGCCACAAGCCAGCCAAAAACATGCTCCATCTCTCTCTTGCACACACATTAAGAACATGCCATACTGGGTCAGACCAAGGGTCCATCAAGCCCAGCATCCTGTTTCCAACAGTGGCCAATCCAGACCATAAGAACCTGGCAAGTACCCAAAAACTAAGTCTATTCCATGTTACTGTTTCTAGTAATAGCAATGGCTATTTTCTAAGTCAACTTAATTAATAGCAGGTAATGGACTTCTCCTCCAAGAACTTATCCAATCCTTTTTTAAACACACCTACATTAACTGCACTAACCCTATGCTCTGGAAACAAATTCCAGAGTTTAATTGTGCATTGAGTGAAAAAGAACTTTCTTCGATTAGTTTTAAATGTGCCACATGCTAACTTCATGAAGTGCCCCCTAGTCTTTCTATTATCTGAAAGAGTAAATAACAGATTCACATTTACCTGTTCTAGACCTCTCATGATTTTAAACACCTCTATCATCTCCTCCCTCAGTCGTCTCTTCTCCAAGCTGAAAAGTCCTAACCTCTTTAGACTTTCCGCATAGGGGAGCTGTTCCATTCCCCTTAGCATTTTGGTCACCCTTCTCTGTACCTTCTCCATTGCAACTATATCTTTTTTGAGATGCGGCGACCAGAATTGTACACAGTATTCAAGGTGCGGTCTCACCATGGAACGATACAGAGGCATTATGACATTTTCCGTTTTATTCACTTTCTAATAATTCCCAACATTGTTTGATTTTTTGACTGCCTCAGCACACTGAACCGACGATTTCAATGATTTCATCACTATGACACCTAGATCTCTTTCTTGGGTGGTAGCACCTACTATGGAACCTAACATTATGTAACTATAGCATAGGTTATTTTTCCCTATATGCATCACCTTGCACTTATCCACATTAAATGCCATCTGCCATTTCATTGCCCAATTTTCCAGTCTCAACCAAGTCTTCCTGCAATTTATCACAATCTGCTTGTAATTTAACTACTCTGAACAATTTTGTATCATCTGCAAATTTGATTACCTCACTTGTCGTATTTCTTTCCAGATCATTTATAAATATATTGAACATTAAGGGTCCCAATACAGATCCCTGAGGCACTCCACTGCCCACTCCCTTCCACTGAGAAAATTGTCCATTTAATCCTACTCTGTTTTCTGTCTTTTAGCCAGTATGTAATTCACGAAAGAACATCGACACCCATCCCATGGCTTTTTACTTTTCCTAGAAGCCTCTCATGAGGAACTTTGTCAAACGCTTTCTGAAAATCCAAGTACACTACATCTACCGGTTCACCTTTTTCCACACGTTTATTAACTCCTTCAAAAAAGTGAAGCAGATTTATGAGATAAGACTTGCCTTGGGTAAAGCCATGCTGACTTTGTCCCATTAAACCTGTCTTTCTATATGTTCTGTGATTTTGATATTTAGAACACTTTCCACTATTTTTCCTGGCACCGAAGTCAGGCTAACCGGTCTGTAGTTTCCCCGGATCGCCCCTGGAGCCCTTTTTAAATATTGGGGGTTACATTTGCTATCCTCCAGTCTTCAGGTACAATGGATGATTTTAATGATGTTACAAATTTTTACTAATAGGTCTGAAATTTCATTTTTGAGTTCCTTCAGAACCCTGGGGTGTATACCATCCAGTCCAGGTGATTTACTACTCTTCAGTTTGTCAATCAGGCCTACCACATCTTCTAGGTTCACCGTGATTTGATTCAGTCCATCTGAATCATTACCCATGAAAACCTTCTCCATTACGGGTACCTCCCCAACATCCTCTTCAGTAAACACCGAAGCAAAGAAATCATTTAATCTTTCCGCGATGGCCTTATCTTCTCTAAGTGCCCCTTTAACCCCTCAGTCATCTAACGGTCCAACTGACTCCCTCACAGGCTTTCTGCTTTGGATATATTTTAAAAGGTTTTTACTGTGAGTTTTTGCTTCTATGGCCAACTTCTTTTCAAATTCTCTCTTAGCCTGTCTTATCAATGTTTTACATTTAACTTGCCAACGCTTATGCATTATCCTATTTTCTTCTGTTGGATCCTTCTTCCAATTTTTTTATGAAGATCTGTTGGCTAAAATAGCTTCTTTCACCTGCCCTTTTAACCATGCCGGTAATCATTTTGCCTTATTTCCACCTTTCTTAATGTGTAAAATACATCTGGACTGTGCTTCTAGGATGGGGGTTTTTTTTTTTTAAACAATGACCACGCTTTTTGCACACTTTTTACCTTTGTAGCAGCTCCTTTCGTTTTTTTTCTATTTTTCTCATTTTATCAAAGTTTCCCTTTTGAAAGTTTAGCACGAGAGCCATAGATTTGCTTACTGTCCCCCTTCCAGTCATTAATTCGAATTTGATCATATTATGATCACTATTGCCAAGCGGCCCCACCACCGTTACCTCTCTCACCATATCCTGTGCTCCACTGAGAATTAGATCTAAAATTGCTCCCACTCTTGTCAGTTCCTGAACCAATTGCTCCATAAAAATGTCATTTATTCTATCTAGGAACTTTATATCTCTAGCATGTACCGATGATACATTTACCCAGTCAATATTGGGTAATTGAAATCTAGAACAATCATGTTGTATCAACAGAGTTTTTGTAATTGAAATCTCCTACTATTACCGCACTACCCATTTGATTAGCTTCCCTAATTTCTCTTAGCATTTTACTGTCCGTCTCACCATCTTGACCAGGTAGAGGGTAGTATGCTCCTATCATTATAGTCTTCCCCGACACACAAGGGATTTCTACTCATAAAGATTCAATTGTGCATTTAGTCTCATGCAGGATGTTTATCCTGTTGGACTCCTCTCTGTCATTGTGATATAATTTGTACCCCGGTATAGCACTGCCCCATTGGTTGTCCTCCTTCCACCATGTCTCTGAGATGCCAATTAAGTCTATGTCATCATTCACTGCTAAACATTCTACTTCACCCATCTTACTTCTTAGACTCCTGGCCTTAGTATACAAACATTTCAAAGTTTGTTTTTTGTTTGTATTTTCATTCTGCATTTTAATTGATAGGGATAAGTTAGAATTTTTTAGCTCAGGTGAGTTTTAGTTACAAGCACTTGGACTACTTTTCTTATTATTGGAACCTCACTGTTGGGGCTCTAATTCTAATGCATCATTAGTATCCTTTGAAGATACCTCTCTCCGAACCATGTGCTGCTGAGCGACTGTTGGCTTTCCCCTTTGTTCTAGTTTAAAAGCTGCTCTATCTCCTTTTTAAAGGTTAGCACCAGCAGTCTGGTTCCACCCTGGTTAAGGTGGAGCCCATCCCTTCGGAAGAGACTCCCCTTTCCCCAAAAGGGTACCCAGTTCCTTACAAAACTGAATCCATCTTCCTTGCACCATTGTCTCATCCACACATTCAGACTCCAAAGCTCTGCCTGCCTCTGGGGACCTGCGCGTGGAACAGGGAGCATTTCAGAGAATGCTACCCTGAAGGTTCTGGATTTTAGCTTTCTACCTAAGAGCCTAAATTTGGCTTCCAGAACCTCCCTCCCACATTTTCCTATGTTGTTGGTGCCCACATGTACCATGACAGCTGGTTCCTCCCCAGCACTGTCTAAAATCCTATCTAGGTGACATGTGAGGTCCACCTCCTTCGCACCAGGTAGGTATGTTACCAGGTGATCCTCATGCCCACCTGCCACCCAGCTGTCTACATTCCTAATAATCGAAACACCAACTATGACGGCCATCCTAAACCTTCCCTCCTGGGCAGTAGGCCTTGGGGAGATATCCTTGGTGTGAAAGGACAATGCACCACCTGGAGAGCAGGTCCTTGCTACAGGATCCTTTCCTGCTGCACCAGGTTGATGCTCTCTGATCATGAGACCTTCTTCCTCCAAAGCAGCACCAGGACTGCCAGTCTGAAGTTAGGAATTGGCTACTATGTCCCTGAAGGTCTCATCTATATATCTCTCTGTCTGCCTCAGCTCCTCCAGGTCTGCCACTCTAGCCTCCAGAGATCAGACTCGTTCTCTGAGAGCCAGGAACTCTTTGCATCACATGCACATGTACAATTTCTCACCGGTGGGTAAGAAAAATCATACATGTGACATTCGATGCTAAAGACTGGGAAGCCCCTCTCTTGCTGCTGGACTGCTGCCTTCATCTCAAATTTGTTCAGTTCCTACTTAAGTTTTAGGTTGCTTTGGGAGCAGGACTGTGTCTAATTAATGTCCTTTAAATGTATTAGTGAATTCACTATATGTCTGGTAGTGGCTTACAGGGGCATGTTCAAACTCTCAATAAGGGTTTTGTTTGTTTTTTTTCAAAGTGGCACCTGCCTATAAATTAAAGGATGAAATAAGGGTGGCTGGGTGGGAGGGTTGGGAAATACAAACAGTCTAACTTCAGTAGTCAGCCAGAGTGACTCACTGCTCGCATGATTAACAAATGTTGGTACCTAATCAGACCAAATCACACTACCTCAACACCTTTCCAAGGTGAGTAACTGAACTTTTCAACCTTTTTACTTAGGTATACACTGTTCCTAGCTTATTTCTAGCTTCTGGCTACTTTTTTCTTTTTGTTTTTAATATACAAACACTAACTTCTGCTTACTAGCTGCCTTACTGACTATTTAAAAATACAGTCTAACTACTGTTTATTCACTACCTTACTGACTATTAAAAGCACAAACACACAAAATAATATTCCCAAATGGTTAACTTCGCCCCAATACTTTTAAAAAAAGAAAATGCCCCAAGCTAAAACTTACTGATTCCTTTCAGCCACCAGCAAGGTGATCCTCTCCTCTCAGTGCTCCCACTGGATTGTCCCACACATTGACACACACACAAGTACCCTCCCTGACTCACATATACACCACACACATACAGAAGCACCTTCCCTGTCTCAAACACAGAAGCACCATTCCTTTCTCACATACACACCACATACACACACACACAGAAGCACCATTCCTTTCTCACATACACACCTCATATACACACACAGAAGCTCCATTCTTTTCTCACATACACACACACACAGAAGCACCCTTCCGATCTCAAATACATACACAGGCCCCCAGATGAACAGCTCATCTCTGGCGGCAGCTAGCAGCACCGGTCTTCTTTTCTTTGGTCCCACCGGCCTGGTCTCCAGCAGCGGTTGGCTATGTTGATCTTCAGTTCTTCAGCCCCCGCCGGCCTGGTCTCTGGCGGCAGCTGGCTGTGCCAATCTTCTTTTCTTTGATGCTGCCGGCCTAGTCTATGGCAGCGGCTAGCAGCACTGGTCTTCATTTCTTCGGCCCCCACCGACCTGGTCTCCAGCAGTGGCTGGCAGCACTGGTCTTCCTTTCTTCGGCCCCCACCGACCTGGTCTCCAGCAGTGGCTGGCAGCACTGGTCTTCATTTCTTCGGCCCCCACCGACCTGGTCTCCAGCAGTGGCTGGCAGCACTGGTCTTCATTTCTTCGGCCCCCGTCGGCCTGGTCTCTGGCAGCAGCTGGCAGCACTGGTCTTCAATTCTTCAGCCCCGCTGGCCTGATCTCCAGCAGTGGCTGGCAGCACTGGTCTTCATTTCTTCGGCCCCCGCCGGCCTGGTCTCTGGCAGCAGCTAGCAGCACTGGTCTTCATTTCTTCAGCTCCGCCGGCCTGGTCTCCGGCGGCTGGCTGCGCCAATCTTTTCTTTGACCCTGCCGGCCTAGTCTATGGCGGCGGCTGGCAGCACCCATCTTCATTTCATCGGCCCCCGCCGGCCTGGTCTCTGGCAGCGACAGTATTTTCTTCGGCCCCGCCAGATGCGAGTAGCATGCAACACACTGGTTGAGAATCTCTGGCCTAGGTCCTGCAGCTGCCACCAGTGTTGGGAATCGGGACAAAATTTTTTTCACAATTCTGAGCAGGTCCGATGGAAGCAGTAGTTGGCTGCTGGGTCGCCCTTAAACCTATGGCACCCTAGGCGATCGCTTAGTGCTTCCACCGGCCCTATCCTGCTCGTGCTGCAGGGCTTGTCACTGCAAAACAGCCACACGGCGCCCTCAATGTGAGCAGGAGCAGAGGAGGCCACGTGAACAGCTAGACCGGCCCACCGGGGGAAGCCCGATCCCCCGATAGGCCAATCCGACCCTGGATCCCGCGACAGCCTTGCAGGTCCGGTGTTCCACTTCTGGTTCCAGTTGGGTGGGCCTGGGTCCCAATTGGGTGGGCAGCTGCCCACCCAGGGCCACACCACTGCAGCTAGCTGAAGAATCATTGCCTCCCAACTGCTGCTTTCTACTTTAGTCCCTCCCCTTCCAGGCAGGACGGAGAACAGGAGGGGAAGGGGAAAGGCTGGAGCAGACAGTTAAGGAAAAGCTGCTTTGCTCTCTAATTCAGCCCCTTACCTCCTGTCATGTGTAGGAAGGTGGGGAGCCCAACAGCACCAACAGTGCCTAAAGCTCGCAAAAACAGTACCTAAATCTGTCACTGACTACATGCCAGTTTCCAGGTACATGAAGAATGCATCAGAGGACTTCTTTTTGTAGACAATTCAGCACTAGTTGCTCATTTGCTGACAGACATCCAAAGGTTAACAACCTGTCATATGACACTAGCAAGGTAATCTGGATTAAGATATATATTTGTAAAACTAAACTTCTTGATCATCTAACAGACAAAATGCATGTTCTAATGCTGTACCATTCAAGTAGTTAATGCACACAAGGAACCGATAGATCAACAGGCACCAGTTTCAAAGGCACAATTATCAAAAAGGCTCCAAATTCTTTCGCCAAACTTGTTAGAGACTTCATTCCTTGTTTCTGATTACCAAGCTAACGATTGTTAAATGTCCCTCCTCTAACAGTCAGCTTTGCATGCAATGGAGAGTTAAGGATGTTTTAAGTTCATAAATTCTCTTAGACTTTCTGACGTATATTTTATTGTACTTTGTTCACAATATGGAAATATGTGCAGAATTTGCTGCTAGGGTCCCTTTCTGTGCTACTTTTGACAGTCAATGTATTTTCTAATTTTTCTTTTCAAGTTCGACTACCTTCTACTTTTTATTCAAAACATTAATTAGCATCTACTTGCACAGGTTTCTACAGGTTTCATGCGCAGCTCATAGTAAAATGCATGCATTTTTCTATTCTACCTATGCAAATTCTACTGCAAGTGGAGCCACCCATTCCCCTCTACAAGCTTTTAGAACATAACACAGAATTTGGAAAGATGCAAATAAAGCAAGAGAACTCCAGGACACGTCACTTTTATCTGTCACTTCCCAGTTTTATTTTCCAGGTTTGTGAAACACAGAGCCACTTCTTGAAAAAAAGCATTAATTATTCCATACATATTGCACACCACAAACTTAGGAGGGAGGGGAAAGAAAGAGTGGGGAATGCACAAACAAGGAATACACAAATTTGACAATGGACAAAGACTTGATACTTCTGCTGTGCATCAAAACTGATTCATAGCAACAGACTTTGATGGGCGTGTGTGTTCACTTTCAAGGTAATATTACATTAAGTTATATCTTTACATATTCATGCACAAATTCCTTTTTAAAGTGGTCATTATAATTTGCCATTACAGACCTGCAAAAAAAAGCCTGCTTAAAAACATATGTTCGGATTTGCTTGTACAGCCGTGTCTGCAGCTAAAAATACCCCTATAGAAATCAGTGAAACTGCTTCATGAAGCAAAACCATTCTTAGACCATTACGTCCCTAGTACGTTTTGATGGCTCTGATGAGAATAATGATTTACAAAAGTGAATGTTGGCTTATTTGCCACTATATAATTCTTGAAATATCTGTAGCTTAAACGATTTTTTTTTAAATCTGTACTGCATATTGTTGGAAACTGGTCTTTGGTGGCACATCTGGCAATAATGTAGAGTATAAAGAATGAACAAAATCAGTTACTTTTAGCTTTTTAGCATTCAGCAATGCTTATCTTACCCATAAGATTTAGGGACTCATAAAAGTCAAAAAGTCGGGCATAGTTTTTTCGAGCTACCATACTGGCAACTCTGCACAGTACAATAGTTCTCGCTCATGTATAAAATAAACCTGGCAAGTTTGCTGTTGGGTTTCTCCAAGAGAAGAAACAGATTGTGATATACTAGCGACTTGACTGAGGCTTTGAATGTTTTTGCTTGGGGGTCTTTGCTGGAGTTGAAATGGTTTCTCCAGAGGTGGCCAGAAAATGCACTAAACCACTGAGATACCTACCTATAGATTAAAGTTGGGGATGGATTTCAATTTTTCTGCCCACAGGCAGGACTAGGTACATATACTACTAAGGAAAAAATGCATCTCCTAAACTTTTGTTGCTGGGAGAAGTTGAACTTGACTATGGCAGCAACTTCCAAAATAATGCAAGCCTTTGAGTGAGACTTGTTGATGGGTGGACAACAGAGGACTAAAAAATGAGTGCAAATAAAGAGGCAAGTTCCTAATATTCTGTAAAAGTACTTTATGAAAGAATTCTCTTTTATAAATGTGCAGCCCTTTGGGCAAGCTAGACAAAAGCTGGTATGGTTCTTTTATAACAAACTGGTGTACAGTACAAAATAATCAGACAGGACTAGATTCATGCACATCATACCAACCCTGCCTTTTATTTATAGATTTTGAGACATGCAGTGTGATTTCTTGAAATAATATATTGATACTGATCTCTAAAATGTAGAGCAGGGCAAACCTGCCAGAATTGCTGCAGACCTGCCTCTAGGTGCAATAAAGATATTAATCTACTGGCTGAATATGAATTTTATTTTAGTGTTACAGTAGAGTCTTGCTCTAAATCTATTTTATATTATTACTCTCAAGGCACTGCCAAACTCTATAATTTATACATTTTACATAAATATCATCAATTGTGCAGTCACCTACCTAACCTGGGTGGAAAGAAAATGACAAGATAATTATTTTATATCATTATGAGGATAACTTTGTAACAACCCGCAGAGAAAAGTCAGCAAATATGCACATAAGAAACACCAATTTTCCAAAGCAAACTTATGTACGGATGTTTGCTTTGGAAACTATCCCACCAAAACTACTCTCACACAATCACATGGGCTAATCTGTGAGCAAGAAGTTAGCAAGAAAATGTATATGCTTTCTTTTGAAGATCCAAAAGGATGCACATAAATTCAAACCTCTTCCCAACTCCACCCTTGGAACATTTCTGCACTCTCTGGGTTAATTTATGTGCATACAGGACATATATGAGCAAGTTTACCCACATATCGGGCAAGCAATTTTACAATAAGCTATTTCCTCAGGAAAGACAGCATTTTATCCATGGAAATACTTTGAAAATTATCCTCCCTAAGCCGATGTGTTTGAGCCAGAATATCATAAACATTACTTTTAACCCTCTTATTCTCCCTTCCTCACCCCATTCTCCCCTCCCCTTAATACCAAGCATGACATGTTGTATACACTGTCATGTAAGCAGGCAAATTGAAAATGACAGCATTTTGAAAATACAACTGTATGATTTGTTTCTGAAATGTCTTTTAGCTGTATCAAAATAGATAAATATACATTTAAAAGTAGTGTTTAACATATGATGACTAACAAGCTAGAATAGAGACTATGATGCAGTAGTGAAAAATTGTCAATTCTTAGTGCTGAATTGTTTAAACCATGAGCGAAGTTGCTGCAAATATGCAGGAAAACAAAACTCAGTGGGCCTGGTTTAAAAAAAGTCTCTCCCACAGGCACAAAAATTATATAAAATAGGTCTAATTAGAAGACTGGGCCAAGACAGCAACACCCAACAGACGTGCTATTTGAGCTCCTGGACCTCTGTTTTCCTCTTCTAATTTTTTGATTAAGAGCAAGAGGAAGGGTAAGATTAAGTCCAAAGTAATGGAGCCTTCAGCTCCTGCTCGGAGGCTGATGGAGTTATTTTCCATTGCTT
The DNA here is from genome assembly GCF_901001135.1 of Rhinatrema bivittatum. Taxonomy (NCBI): domain Eukaryota; kingdom Metazoa; phylum Chordata; class Amphibia; order Gymnophiona; family Rhinatrematidae; genus Rhinatrema; species Rhinatrema bivittatum. Next base: position 145,073 of record NW_021820831.1, on the reverse strand, counting down.
TGGGCCAGTCTAGAATTTTGGAGGAAGGGCTGGAGCCAAGTGAAGATCAACATGATCTTTGGTAGATTCATTGCAGACTTATGGGTTTCTCTGCTGCTTTGCCTATTGTTTGGAATCTACCTTCCTAATTTTTTTGTAATGTTTAATTTGTTTGTGTTCTGTACTTTTAGATATTTTGTTGTTTGTATTTTGCTGTGTTTTTCTGCTAAGATTTTCAGATTAGTGGCCTACAAATTTTTTAAAATAAATAAATAAGATGTTGATCCTGAAAACTCAATTTCACCAAGTCTGCTTTCCAGTGGGATCATGCTGATGTCCCCAGCACTTTCTAACACCTAAACTGGTTGTAGCTTGGGGCTGTCGTAAGTGGGGACACCAAGGAATGCATCCGCCAGAAGGAAGCAGTTGATTTTACTGGTGTGCATGCTGGGGGAAAGATGAATTCTAAGCCTAGTCCTCAGGCAAGTTCCCACTTCTTTGCTAACAAAGGGGGAAACTGTTTGATCTCAACAGTCCTACAAACCTCAATGGGTAGGAGGATCTGAATGCCATTACAGGTGGCCTGCCCTGGTGCAGATGTCATGGATAATCATATTAGAGGAGGTCTGATATAGCATCTTTAGGACAGATACAATGGTGATTTCATCAAAGCAGCAACTCTTACATATGAGAACTAGAAACAGAGATTGGGATCATAAAGTAGGGGCCCTAATTTAGAAAGTTTCTGCATTACAGTAATCAAACGTGGCTGTAATCAAGGACAATTTAGTACATCAAATTAAAATGGAACACTTAAATATTGTAATAAACTGGAACTTAGTATTCCTGAATTTTACAAAATCTCAACTCTACTCTCCAGATAACATGTTGAGAAGTACTGAATTAAGGCCCTGAAAGTTCCATCTGAATATCTTCTTCCTTCAGCTAAATGTTACTGTTTGTCAATGTTACATGAGTCAGTAATGAGGAAAGAGGGTAATATGGATTTAACCTGAGTCAACTGGAAATTTAGACTTGTCAGCAATATTGGAAAGAACTCAAGAGGGAGCTTCTATATATGCCATGTTACTGGTCACTCTGGCCTTTGAGCTAGACAGATAATGCTTAAAATTTGTTTTCAAAATAAGGAATACTCTTTTTGGTCAAAAAGTTGTATGTTCCCAGATTTTTCTACAGCTACCCAGTTTACGAGGAAGTTTTATTTGCAACTGCATTTTCATATTTTGGAGATTTCAGCCGAGTATTCTTTGAAATACTTAGAAACTTAATACATTTACAAGGGTAATAGCTTTACTTCTTTTGACCGATATAGTTAATAGAGGATGTATTCCTAAGAAAATCTTCTAGTAAGTGATGTATGCTGGACCCTAGGAAAAATTATGAATGTTCTGTTTTATTAAAAATTGTTTCAGACAGATCTTTTCACTTTGTTTCTTAAAGAAATATAAAAAGAAAACTATGTATATATATTTTTTTTCAACTGTTATAATCCTTCAACATGGTTTCTGTATTTGTAGACTTCATACACATGTGTAAATAATTATGGCTTTCTTTACCTCTTTTTTTTTTAATTTTGATCATATGATTGCATATTCCACTGTTTTTTGTTCAAATATTGCATATGAAATGATTAATTATAAAAATAATACAAAATGCTAGGTGTGAGTTCTGTTACATAGCAAATGGTGGTGGTTAACATGCTGGACTTTACTTTCAAAATTTGGAAAACTGCAGAGTAAGGGAGCCTATTTACTGAACTCTCTTAATGCATTAATGTATGTAAAATGCCAAATTTAACACATAACATGAATTAAAAATGCATTGATGTGGGTAATGCTCATTTGTGCATTACTGATAATGCTAAAAGACTGGAATGTGTGGTAAAATTTATGAACTGATACATGCAAATGCATGCAAAGCAGTCCATTACTATTAAAATGATTTAACAGAATCCATGTCAAGCGCCAAAAGGTTAATTACACTTCAAGAGAGAAAACTGCACTAAATCTGTATCTACTACTTACAGTGGCCTTTTTTTGTTTGTTTTAGTCACTGAGCAGTTATGAAAATAAATGAACAAATGGCTAAATACACAATTTGGCATATTGCTGGAGCATTTCTTTTGTGCCGCTTTGGAAAACAGAATCCTATATATACTGCTTTGCTATGCACTCACTGTACATATGCAACTGGGCAGGGAATTAACTCAAAGTTGTACTTTATGTGTAAGGTACAATATTTCAAAAGTACACGACAAGCAAGGATAGCCACCTGCGTTAATTAAATGTTCTGGGAGTAATTGACACCCCCCCCCCCCCCCAAACACACACGTTACCCCTGAAGGTGAGGCTCCACTTGATTAACAGCAACCGAATATCATGTGTTTCATAAAAAGGCATATTTAGTCACTATTTGAAATATTCTGACACTCCAGATAAAGCTATTTGGAGCAGAGCCTGCATATTCACCATTATTGGGCTATGCTCCATCTCCGGTCCCAGCTATAACCAGTGATTCACTTTTCTACATAATGCAGATTTTATTCACCTCTCTGAAGCAGGGCTGGTATAAGGGTATTTGACACCCTAGCCTAAACTTTAGCCATGTGTGCCCCCTCTCAGCACCATTCCTCTTCCTCTCTTCCTCCCAGCTCCAGGACTCAGGGTGTGCTGAGAAAGCAGCAGAAAACACTTTCACTGGCTTCCACCACCACAGGTGAGGTCCTGAGAGCACAGGCGGCAGTTTCTGTGCTGCAGCAAACCCAGAAGTGGGGCTGTGATGCTGCGGAAAGCTGCCACCATGGGAAAGAGCTGGCAGAATGAGGGAGATAGAGGGATTGGCAGACAGCACATTGGCAAGCTCCCACTGCTAAGGCGAGGCTCAGGTCCCAATCAATGTCACCCTTCCAAAACTAATCGGGCTCTAGGTGGCTCCTAGTGCTCCCACTGGCCCTTGTTGAGGTTTCTATCCCAGATATGCTCCAGCTCAGAGCAGGTGTATGCCCATACAGCCTCCCCTTTTTCCCCACATGGAACTGGGAAAAAAACAAATTCTACTGGATAAGTGATGAAACCATTGTAGTCTTTTATGGTGTTAGAGATGTTTTTATAGCTTCCAGGATTTAATAGGGCATCACATTAATTCTGTATTTGTGGGTGGTGATGGGCTTTGCTGGTCTGTCTGCTAACAACCATCCTTCATCCTTACTCTCGCTACAAAAAGCGATGCAATCATATCTGTCATGCCACCAGGCCCTTGGATGAACACTGTTCAACTGCTGAAGTCCAGTTTTCACTCAGTACACCACACTAGTCTTCCTAACCCTTGCACAAGTAACGGCAGTAAGGTGGTCATTGTGTAATGCATAATTGATTTTTGGACAGACTGTACTGAAGAATGTGTATGACATGCTGCTGAAATTGTGCAGGAGCAGAACACAGAAACTGAAAGAGAAGCAGACTGACAGAGAGCATATAGAAATTTTGTGTTTCTGCTACTGAAAACCTTTTCTTGTTAAAGCTATTCTGAACTGCAGTTTCTGCTTCGTGGGTGATCAGAACAACCTTCTCTCACTTTACCTGTTCACCAGCTCTCCTGGGAAGCCAGGGTGAACAAAAGCTGACATCAAGCCCATTACAACAAATGTACACATAATACAACCCCGTCACCAACAGTACCAGCTAATGAACACTGCAACTCTTATACAGTAAACATATTGCTGCAGCGAGGTGCATTATGGGGTACATCCTGGCATAAGCAGAGAGAAAACAGCAAGATGGCTATGAGCATGCTGCTCCATTGGCTCAAAAACAAAAGTCACGTTTCAAAAAAAATTGCTCAGCAGAAAATAAAAGAAAACCTGCTGTTTGCAACTTCTACACAGGTAAAGAGCACAATATGGAAAAAAAAAAAATGCTGTGCAAATGGTTCTCTCTCTTTAAAACTGAAAACTTCTGCTGTTATAATGGAACAGACTTGTGACTGATGACAGCATACTTTGTAATTCTACAATAACGTCATTAACTATATCATACTTCTCTCCTTTTTTAGGAATGCATGTTTTTTCCAGCAGTTTAATTATGCCTAAAATAAAAATATGATGCTAAAACTATTCTGAGGCATATTTTGAAATATCTTTAAAAAAACAGGTCTTTTTTGAGACAATCTAGAAAGAAATCTTGGGTTTTACAAGTGTGGTCAGTGGTTCCAAAACCACACTTTCCCATAAACATATTTTACAGGGACACATAGAGGCTACAGGATGAATATCTGCAGATATCTGCTTACTGGTTTCATATCTGAAGAACCCTGGAGTTTTCAGACATGCTTATACCAGACTGACACAACCTTCAAACGAATATGCTTAAAACATTTCAACAGAGTAAAAAAAAAGTAATTAGGATAAAAATGCACTTTAAATAAATATTAAGCAAATTTTTACTACTGGATTTCACTAACACGTCTTCACTCCAGAACTAAATTCCATTCCTCTGTTAAAATAATTCATTTGCTTAAATTATACCACATTTCATTGCATTCACTTGTAAACAGTAATTCCCACCCCAATAAAACATCAAGACATCAAATTACAGAAGCGCAGAAGTGCTGATTATATTCTTAACAGTAAAAATACCCTTCAGGTTATTTTAATTTTTTGCAAAACATCAAATTCTTTTGCCACTCAACAGGTCTGCTACATTATTGGTATTTTTACGGAAAACCAACACTATGAACTTTTTTCTGGTCAATTCTATACAGAACATCGGTGAAGCTATCTATCATGCTATAGATCCACTCCAAGGTTTCAACCATGTTGCTTCTTTGTATACTGTGATAATCCAAAAGTTGTGACTTTTTAGATTCCTGCTTCATATCTGCAAAGAATCATGGCTAGAATAAGTCAAGTACCTTTGGAAGGGTCTGATGCCACAAACAGTAAGTTGGATATTTGAGTGTTGGGGGTGGGGGGGGGGGGGTGGGAGGAGGGGAAGCACATCTACAACTAACAGAGGCCACGGGAATATTCATCATCGTCATCTTCAACACGAGTTCCTGCTGCAGCAGAATCTCCTATTCCTTCCTGCGGTGATCCTGGCGATTTTTTCTTTGTTCCTCCTCCTGGGACAATCAAACTCAGGGCCAGCTTGGCATACTGCCACAGAAAACAATGAATGATTAAAAGTTTAGTAATACTGCCCTCTAGCTGTATGATAACTGTACTTCCACTGCTTTGTCATAACAGGGACATAGAAAAAACATATCGTATACACTTTTCTCTTTAAAGGTAATATACACAGACATAATAATCTACATCCACAATCAACATGAACTGCTTTTTGCACAGAGCTTTTAAGCTATAAATTATAGTGTAACAATGTAACTGTGTAATTTTCAAATTATATTTACAGTTCATAATCTATGCATAGTAAAGTGAAGATGAGTGTTCCATTCATTTCTACTTATTGATAGTGCTCTCACCTGTATCTATACCTAGTGAAATTTATCTGGTTTTTCTTGTGCAGAGTTTGAAATGTGGACTTTACTTAAACATTGATTTCTCAAGTTTTGCCAAAAGTAAACACACAAAGTCGAAGGATCTGAAAATAAAACCTGACTGCTCTAATTTGGTGAAGGTCCAACCTGACATCCTAGATTTATATTTGGAGGTTTCTTTCTTTATATATGGTTTTATTTCCATTTAAATTGGCAGATCAGTAAATGCACATTGAACAAAATGCCAGATTACTACTTATTTAACGGTGTCATCTAGTGGCTGCTACTGTTTATAATATTTAGAAATTTGCTATTTAAATTTTCTGCTAGCTGAAACTTTGCTTTTAGATGTGCTAGTTGGAGGGATTAAAAAAAGCCCCTTTTTCACACAATTTGGGCCTAGCTGTTACTTCATGATTCAGAATAGCTAGGGCTATTCCTCTCTCTATGCAGCCCAGCATTCTTCTGGCTTTAGTTATCGCCTTGTCACATTGCTTCACCATCTTCAGATCACTAGACACTATCACCGCAAGGTCTCTCTATTGCTCCGTTCACAACAGCCCTTCACCCCCATCACATATGGCTCTTTTGAATTACTGCACCCTAGATGCATGACTCTGCACTTCTTGGCATTGAATCACAGCTGCCAAATCTTTGACCACCGTTCAAGTTTCCTTAAATTACATTTCATTCACTCTGCTCCTTCCGATGTGTCCACTCTGTTGCAGATCTTAGTATCATCCGCAAATAGACAAACTCTACCTTCTATCTATGCAATGTCGCTCACAAAGATATGGAACAGAACCAGTCCCAATAACGATCCCTGTGGCACTCCACTTAACACCATTCTCTCTTCAGAGGAGGTTCCATTTACCATCATATGCTGTCTTCTATTCGTCAACCAGTTTGTAATCCATGCCACCACCTTGGCGCTCAGTCCAAAGCTTCTCATTTTATTCATAAGTCTTCTATGTGGAACCGTATCAAAAGCTTTACTAAAATCCAAGTAAATCATATTGCGCGCTCTTCCCTGATCCAATTCTCTAGTCACCCAATCAAAAAACAATCAGATTGATCTGACAGGACCTTCCCCTTGTGAATTCATGCCACCTCAGATCAAGCAACCCACAAACTGTCTCGTGGAACAGCAATTAGATTTCTCATAGCTTTACCCAATTAGATAAAGTGATTCCTATGTTCAATTAAACTCCACCTATTCACATTTCTCTATGTCCTCTGACTAGCTTTTGCCTTTCCCTGGTGCTACATAATCCTCAACATATTTTATAATAATCAAAATCCTCAATTTAACTTCATATATAACCATCTATTTTAAATTTTTACAAACATCCTATAGCAAAACACTGCAAATAAATGCAAAATATTTCTATATATTATAAAAATGTTAGGGCTCTGTGTGAGCATTGCAGCACATCTGCACGTGAGTGCATAGCAATAGTCACTGAAAGCTGAGGGGGAATGGACTGGGCAGCAGGACCACTCGATTGCTAATTACAGCAGTCCTGAATCTAATTACATGTTACAAAGCACACCTTTTTAGCTTTTGCTCTTCTTTAAACTAAAAAGGTAAACATTTATATTCAGACATGTTGGTAAAAAGTACTTTAACCTTAAAGAACATTTAACCTAATAATGTGGTACAGCACTGTTTATCCAAAGGTCATTAGCTGGTCCCTGGCTTCTATTATCTGAAAATTGGTTGGTTTCATATAATCTTTTATCTGGAAAAATTCCATTACCCAGAATTGTTTTTTCATCAGAAAACTTCCATTATCCAGAAAAATCCAAGATTCAGAATAGTCTCAGTCCTAACCATGCTTGATAAATGATGATAATACAAAATGAGTTAGATAATGAGCTTAATGTCATATGATTTCTTTTTAGAGTTTTACAGTGCAGTCAGGATCACTGAAAAAGGCAAAACGTTTATGATGCAGGAAAAACATGCACACATTACTGTAAAAATTAGCAGATGATTCTGATGACTGAGTAAAATGTTATGCTTTTAGGTTATATGTTTATGGTATTTGCCATATTTTATGTTAGTTGTCACATATTACTTTGTATGTTTCTTTTATTGTGTATATTTTATATCATATATGTTGTGCTTGAATTGTTGTACCATGCTATAGGGGCACTCAGCTCATCTCGCATGAAAAAATTTATAATAAATAAGTACTGCACTGCGCTGCCAAGTAATGCTCATCTTTATTACAATGCAGTGGCAGATTGTCTAATTAGCAGAAAGCTGGTCCTTTTGAATTTCACTAATCTTGGTTACAACCTATGACAGACTTCTCAAGCTATAGACTTAAAGAAACTAGAAAGTTTGATACCATTATCAAAGGTTGGCGCTAGTATAAAGGGGGAGTTGTCTGGTGTCAGAATGTGAAGTGACTGAAGCTAGGGGACAGGCCAGAAATAGTGTGTCAACTTACGTCATTGTCCATGTATTTGAAAAGAGGTGAGCAGCAGATATCAGAAACCTGATCCTGGTCTTGCTGGTCATATCCTTCCAGCAGTTGCTCCAATGCCGTGCAATCTTCACTGCCATTAAATCCAGGTATGCTGAAAGCAATACAAGTGAAGTTAGCATTTATTTACTATTATTACCAAAAGAGTTGCCTATCTTCAAGACAAGAAAATAAGAGTACAATTCAGATATTTAGTTCAAACTCTAAAAGAAAACTGGATTTTTCATTATAAAATTAAGGAAAGGTTTTCTCATTTACTTTTCCTGAATGCTTTGAAGTTTTATCTGATTTTATTCTGATGTACAACTCTGCTGCTTGCAATTACTCCTCTTCCTTTTCAAGACTCAAATCTTTTCAAAACCTCAAGTAACTGAATATCCTTCTGGTAGATCAGGGCCACCATATTTTAATACTTTTGACTTAGTGGACCATGAGATCTTGGTTGAGAGGTGTAAACTGGTGGATTTAGAAGGCATGATTCTACAGTAGTTAACCTCTTTTTTTGACAGATCAAATGACTTGTATAACGGTTGGACAGACTATCTCAATGTATATACATTTGAATTGTTGTGTTGCTCAGAGTTTGTCCCTTTTTCCAAATTTATGTAATATTTTTCTGCATCATTTAAGTTTTAATGGTTACATTTATGCAGATGATATTCAGTTGGTAGTTCTCCTGAATTGGAACCAGGATATTGGAAAGGCACAAGTCAATTTAAATCTCAAAATTATAGCAGATTGGATTAAGAGGTGTAAACTTGAACATTCAGAAAAACAGATTCTGAATATTGTGGGGTATAGCCCTTAATTTCTGAAGAGCGTCTAGGAACTACAGCGGTAGTTTCTATGGTCAAAAAAAGCCAAACAAGGAGCTGCTGAAAGAACTCCAGGACAATGTTATTCAAAGATACAGTCTGGGGTAAGGCTATGAGAACATTTGGTGTGTCTGAATATCCCTTGGTCCCCTTGGGATACTGTCAGACCCATCATTACAAAGTAGAAGAAACAGTTTGGCACCACCAAGACACTGGTGTGATCAGGCAGATCCTCCAAAATTAGTAGCCATGATGTAAGGAAACTGTTGTAGGAGGTCTAAGATTACTTTAAAAGAACTTCAGAGGACTCTGCCTGACACTGAGGAAGAAGTTGACTGTTCAAACATTTCAAGATTACTTCAGAAACATGGCTTACATGGGAGGTTGGCAAAAAGGAAGACACTGCTGAAGAAAAGCCTTATCATGCACTGCATATTATTCACAAAGAAATAAACAAGGGACAGTGCACTCGTGGGAGAAGTTTTGTGATCTGATGAAACCAAAGAAGAACTTTTTCGTCTCAATGCCAAGTGACATTTGTGGCGTATAACAAACAGCACATTGCCCTAACACCATCCCTACAGTAAAGCATGCTGGTGGCCTTTACTGTAGGAGTGGTGGGGATGCTTTGCAGTAGTGTGCACAGGGAAGCTTCAGATTGAGAAAAAGTAGCAGCACAGTACAGATAAATCCTACAGGAAAACCTGTTCCAGTCTGTTATACCACTAGAAAAAGGGAAGACCATGTGAGTGCTGTACACCTGGGACTGAGGAAAAAAGATTCACCTAACAATCCTAAACACAAAGCAAAAGCAACATTAGAGTGGCTCAGCAAGAAGAAAGTGAATGTCCTCGAGTGGGCCTGAATCCAATAGAAAATCTGTGGCTAAACTTGAAGACTGAAGTCCACAGATGATTGCCAGCCAACTTGAAAGAGATTCAACTCTTCTGCCAAGAACTGGCAAAAACTGCACCATCTTGCTATGCAAAGTTGGTAGAAACATCCTAAATGACGCATGGCTTTTATTGCTACAAAAGGGCTTTCATCAAGTAGCAAGTCAAGGGATAAAGACTTAATGAAGTCAAGGCTTTTTGTTTCTTATTCTTAATTACTTTTAGAATATTTCTATAATTGGTCTTTCAGATAGAAGTGTAAAGTGCATTGTACAGATCTGTGAAACAAACTCCTATCATAATGTTTTTGATTTGCATTTTCTAGACAGCAGAATGTGAAAAATGTTCAAGGCTGTGAAGAATTTTACAAGGCACTGTATATGCAGGCATACTAAAATCAAAAGCATCAATTTATTAAATCAAGCTTAATTACCTAATGAAAGCTCAAGGCAATCAACATTAATAATTAATAAAATTAAATTAAAATACAAATGCCGGTCTCTTTCCCACTCAGCAAGTTGTTGAATACTTGTAAATGACAGCATAAAAAGATCAAATTGGCTATCAACTCTGCTCAGTTGAGATTCTTCTACTTTGGAAGATGAGCATCTAAACTTACCATATGCAATTCAACACTAATTCCTCCTTCTACCCATCTTGTCATTTATCTGACCTCTCAACCCTACTATTGCCACTCATATCTTTCCCAACTGTGCCCAGAATCTAAGTACTGACCTCCACCACCTCCACTGGTAGGCCCCTTCAAGACTTGTGCATGGTAAGACTTGGCCCCAGCACAGGGAACATTTCCTTGCTCTGTTTTTGATGATCCAGTGGATGATGCTTACTGAACCAATAATAATTTGGAATTCTAGTGGGCAGTCTAGCATTATACTCTCAGAATTTGACTTCTGATGATTGTCTTTAGCATATTTTTAAATCAAAGTAAAATGATTATTTTAAAATCAAGGCCAAAAAAATTTAATTATGACTATATTCATTTGAAAAAAAATTCCAAGTTTTGCAAATATTATGATGCTATCATTTTAAAGGACTGTTTTGCTTCCAAGCTCATTTATATTTATTAAGCATTATGAAACAGAAAAATATAGACAGAAAGAATGAACAAAGACACAGAATAAACCAGTGGTTCTCAACCTTTTGTCTGTCAGGTCACACAAACATGACAGTCACAAGACTAAATGTTAATGTACACTTTGCATCCTCAGGAACCCCCACTGCCCTGCCCCTCAGCAATGGGTTTAAAGCAGAACTAGAACATTCCCTGTACAACTCATCATACAAAAAAATATACTTCCTCTACTACCAGAAAAATAGCTCTGCTTATAAATAGACAGCAGTTCACCACCAATGCATGTCCAATTGAGAAAACACAACAAATTATACTAGCCTACGTGCTAGTTAAATACACACACACAGAACTGACCTTCACCAAATACAGAAAGACTGCAAATTACAAATAGAGACAAACTGAAATGGAAACCCAAAAAAGCCACTCTGCATGCAGTGCAAACCTGGAGAAATGGAAGCCAAGATCAGCACCTAACATACTCCCTGGATCTGCAATAGTGCAAACAAACGAATCTGCACAAAGTTACACCTGCATTATGGCATGCACTCAAATGGAACAACCCTACCTATAAAAAAGGCAACCCTACAAATATTAAACCAGGCCCTAATCACCAATGTACCTTCAGTTAGGAAAACAGAACAAGCCAAGCTGTTATAGATCCCCACACAGAAATAATTGTTAAACTATACTGATAAATGTTACAAAACAGCTGATGAACAGAACATCTAACAATTAAAAACTCTTAAAATTATTAAAAATTATCCAAACACTAATAAAATATTTCAAAATAGCAGACACATCGCATAATACCCAATAATTAATATGACAGTCAATCAAGAAAAATGAACTTAAAAAGCCTACTTTACTTACCCTCTCCAGCAACTCTCCTACTCCTTTCCCTTGCAGGCCAATAGCACTCACCAGAAGCAGCAGTGGCTGCTGAAGCTCTGTCCTCACAGTCCTCTTCCTTAGGGCCCACAACCAGTCTCTGTCTCTCTCTCACACACACGTCACACCCTCAAGACCAGTTTCTGTATCTCACAGACCAATCATCTTCCCAACCAGGCTCTCTCACACACATACATGTCACCTTCCTCACCAGTCTCTCAATCACACAATGCTCTCTCTCTCTCTCTTACTTACACATAGGCTTTCAATCACTTGCATGTTTTCTCTCTCACTTATACACTGGCTGGTTGACTGGCTCACTTCCACTCCCTCCCTCCTCCAGAGCATAAATGGTAGCTGCAGCAGCCTCCTCCCCCATGGCCCAAGAAAGAAGAATCCCATTGACCATGGATTCTAACACTGCTGTCTCCCTTGCTGATTGCCGGCTGCTTCTGATTTTGCTCCAGGCCTCGGCTGCTTTTCAGTGCAGAATGGCCTTTTCTTCTCATGCATACTGCTACACATGCTTTCACACACAACATACTTCCTCATGCCAAGGCCTCTCTCCAGTTTTCCTTTCTTCGCCACGAGCAGCTCTACCAGGGCCTCTCTCTTGCCTTTATTTCTTCAGCTGCTGGCCCCCTCTGGGTCTCACCCTTTCTATCATCGCTGCCTCCACCCTCCAGGTGTGAGACCCTATCCCTTCCCTTTCATTCACCCCTCTCCCCTCCTTTCTCTCCCCACTCTGCACCATTCTCTTTGCTACATTCATCTTTCCCTCCCCCTCTCATACTGCCTCTCATTCACTCCTTTCCCCTCCCATCCATCTCACTCATCCCTTTCTTCCTCATTTTTTCTTCTACTCCCTCATCTCAATCTCTCCCCTCCCTTCTCCTTCCTCAACTGCTTGGTCCAGCCAGGTCTTCTTTGGTGTGACCTTGCCTCCCAGTCAGTGGCTGTGCTCCTGCAGGGCCCCATTGTTCTTGTTCCATGGGTGAGGCTTGGCCTCCCCATTGAATACCCACTAGTGGTTCTCCTGTCGGCACTTTGCCTTCCTTCCCTCATTAACCCACAGTTTCTTACCCTTCCCATTTACTCACTCACATGCTCTTCCCTTTTCCTTCCTTCCTCTCTCACCTCATCCACAACTGCTTCCCTCTTCCTCAGCCCTCCTCCACCCCCTCTTTTTCCTGGCGAGCTTTTGTTCTAGAGCTAGAGGGTGGAAACCCAGCCAAGGTACCATTATTCTTTTTGCCGGAGGGGCCTTGTACGTCATCAAATTGAGCTGTTGCACCTGCGCGGAACTCTGCCTGCTGAACAGTCAAAAATTCACGCTGTCCTTGTCCTGCCGGTGGGCGAGGAAACTTCACCGGCACATCTCTAAACTGCGCCGTTCTCGTCCTGCTGGTGGGGATGGGAGCCTCACTGGCACATCTCTAAACCGTACCGCTCGCTTTCATGAGCACTGCTGCATTTCCTGCCCCGGGCTGTCGGCACATTCAAGCCCGGAGGGGCATGGCAGCAGTGCTCATCGAAGAAATGGGTGTTGCTCGCTGGGGTGGAGAGGGAGGGAAGAGCAGCGGGAGACCAGGAAGTGTGCGATACACCTTCCGGTGGTTGGCGACACACCGGTTGAGAACTGCTGGAATAAACAAACTAGTTCTCTTTTCTCTAAATATTGTTAAATTACTTTTATTTAATTTTAGTTCACATCTCCAGAGGTCTTTTGACTTATTAACTTATTAATGTGGCTGAGTACTGCAGGAATGGCCACCATATGGAGTCATATTCAGGACACTATTCTCCAATACTAGAAAGTGAGTTTCTCCATGGTAAATATAAACCAGACAGACTGGAACCATACTTCCACGACAGGCTTAAGGGGGCTTCTAGAATCTTACCAATGTTCACCGTTCTGCCAACAATAAGTGTTGTAATCAAGAAGATAATTTTACATATGAGACACCATATTTATATTGAACTTTTGTATATAATTATTCTCCTCTATCTCTTTCTATTTCTTACATTCCCAGTTCATTAGCCCTTGTTAATTGTAACTGCTTCTCTTCATCACGTTATTTATGTTTTTTGGTTGTATTATCCGCACCCCTGTTTTCTGTAAACCGACATGATGTGAACGAGTTCATGAATGCCGGTATAAAAAAAACCTTAAATAAATAAATAAATAAATAAAAAGGATAAATGGACACGATTGAATATCCTAACAAGAGTTAGAGTCTGCCATTGCCTTTCCTCCTCATTAGACTACCTCCAGTCATGTGTTCAGATAACTGATGTAAAAGTTGCCATTCTCCAAATCAGAAGGCCAAAGCAAAGGGAATCCACCCCCCAATATTTAATTCCTTTTCCACATAACTGCATTAGTGACTGAAAGCTCCACCAGTTTTGTTTCATTTGGTAGCTGTGGAAACAAGTCACAATTACTTTTTGGGATCAGCTAAATCTCCCCTTGCGCACACTTGAGATGCTCTCTTGACTTTTGTGTTTTCTTCATCTTTCTCCAGCAGCAAACTCATGTATAAAGTCTTTAATCAGCAGAGCTGTATTCAGTTTTACCAGATTTCCAGCATGCTTGTTTCCCTTCTGCTGGTTTCATTCTATTTCATCTTCTCTTTCAGAATATTGGGATTCTTTGCCAAAATTCCTATCTGCTTGAAGCAACTCACCACTTATGTCACATTTTTCATCAAGGAGATATCTAACCACAGTTTTATTTCTTGGATTACTTCCAATGGGTCCGATTTAGTGGTTGGTACATGCCATCAATTCTGCCATGAATCTTCATTTACACTTAGCCAGGGTTTTCCCTCTATTTTTATATCCCCTTCCCAACTCAGTCCCCAGCCATCCCACTGAAAATCCTCTGCCAAAGATATAAGCTGCAACTCTCTCTGGAATTTGCAGCTTATATCTAATGTTTGGGTACATTGCCAGGTACTTGTAGCCTGGATTGGCCACTGTTGGAAACAGAATGCTGGGCTTGATGGAACCTTGGTCTGACCCAGTATGGCATGTTCTTATGTTCTTAATGAGGCCACTAGGTATTACCATTGAATGTTGGCTGGGACCCCCCCTGCCCCCGTCAGGGGTTTGGAACACTGCTTTCACAGTATTCCCAGAGCTGGGGAGCAGAGGCCTATCCCAGGAATTGAACATAGGCCTTCTGCATAGCAATGCACAGCACCTGCCACCACTGCAACTGGGCTGGCCCACAGCCATAGTATCAAAGCATTCACTCTAATTGTTTTTAAATGTTCAGAAATAATTCAATTTTATTGCAGGATTTTGTGCACCATATTTCATGAAAATACCTTTGTTCCACATACATCACAAAGTGCCAAAAATGACCATTTATTATAGTAGCTCTCAGAAATCCTTAACAGGCATATGACCATGATGCTACAATGTGATGCATAACTATTTTCTATACTGTTTCTATGATAGAAGACGTTACAAGTTGCCTTGTGCAGTTTCCATTTTTCCATCTCCTAAGTGCAGTTTGACTACTAATAGAATCCAAAAATTTAATTCTCATTTTCAGTTATTTTCTCAAAAATCCATAATTATACCTTGTAAGATGAGCATGAGAAGTAGGGCTCTTGATCTGACTAAATGGGATGTTAAGATATATACATTTAAATATTTAGAGCATCCTGTGTCCAACAGTGGCCAATCCAAGTCATAAGTACCTGATAAGTACCAAAACATTAAATAGATCCCAAGCTACTATTCCCTTTCTGATTAACAGCAGTTTATGGACTTCTTCTCTAGGAACTTATCCAAACCTTTTTTAAACCCAGTTACACTAACTGCCATAACAACATCCTCTGGAATTGAATTACAGAATTTTATTATGCATTGAGTGAAAAATAATTTTCTCTGATTTGTTTTAAATGAGCTAATTGTAACTTCATGGAGTGCCCTGTAGTCTTTTTATTGTCTGAGAGATTACATTAACCTGTTCAAGTCCTTTCATGAATTTGTAGAACTCTATCATATCCCTCCTCAGCCGTCTCTTTTCCAAATTGAATAGCCCTAATCTCTTTAGTCTTTCCTCATTCCAGGGGATCCTCATAGGGGAGCTGTTCCATCCCCTTTATCATTTTGGTCACTCTTTTCTGTACTTTCTCCAGTGCAACTATATCTTTTTTGAGATGCAGCGACCAGAATTGCATGCCATATTCAAGGTGCGGTCTCACCATGGAGCGATACAGAGGCATTATGACATCCACCATTTTATTCGCCATTCCCTTCCTAATAATTCCTAATATTGCTTGCTTTTTTGACACCACAGCACACTGTGCTGATGATTTCAAAGTATTATCCACTATGATGCCTAGATCTCTTTCCTGGGATGTAACTCCTAATATGGAACCTAACATAGCAAGGGTTGTTTTTCCCTATATGTATCATTTTGCACTTGTCCACATTAAATTTCATCTGCCATTTGGAAGCCCAATTTTCCAGTCTCGCAAGGCCCCCCCTGCAGTTTATCACAATCTGCTTGAGATTTAACTACTCTGCATAATTTTGTGTCATTTGCAAATTTGTCATCCAGATCATTTATAAGTATATTAAAAAGCATCAGTCCAATTACAGATCCCTGAGGCACTCCACTGTTTACTTATTTCCACTGTGAAAACAGACCATTTATTCATAGCCTCATCTTTGACAAATATCATCAACTGCTCTCTAGCCCAAGGAATCTGCCCTGATGACCTCAAAATGGCCTCAATCTCACCGCTCTTAAAGAAACCTAACCTTGACCCGAAGGAACCCAACAACTTCCGCCCCATAGCTAACCTCCCATTCATCGCCAAGATCATGGAAAAACTAGTGAACTCTCAACTCTCAGATTTCATCGAAGACAACAATCTTCTCTTCACCCCACAACACGGCTTCAGAAAAAATCGAGGCACAGAATCCCTCCTCTCCTCGTTGACAGATTATATCTTAATGGGCCTTGACAAAGGAAACTCATTCCTATTGATCCTGTTAGACCTCTCAGCAGCGTTCGACACGGTCAACCACGCCATCCTCCTAAACCAACTCTCGTCTATAGGAATCAGCGGCACCGTCCTATCCTGGTTCAAAACGTTTCTCAATAACAGAGGTTACAAAGTTAAAATCCAAAACAAGGAATCCTCTAGATTTGACTCTGTCATAGGAGTCCCTCAAGGTTCTTCATTATCTCCGACCCTATTTAATATCTATCTTCTTCCTCTCTGCCAACTCCTCACCAACCTCAATCTAAAGTACTTCCTTTTTGCAGACGATATCCAAATCATCATCCCCATCAAAGATACATACTCTGAAACTCTTGACTACTGGGAATCATGCCACCTGAAAATCAAACAACTACTAAACAACCTACACCTCATCTTAAACTCTTCTAAGACAGAAATCCTTCTCATTTCTCCGGAAACCAACATCTCCAACACTACTCTTCCCACCAACCTACCTACCACACAAGTTCGAGACTTAGGAGTGATAATAGACAACCGGCTAAACTTCAAGGCCCATATCAACAAAACAACCAAAGACTGCTTCTATAAACTCCAGGTTCTGAAGAGGATAAGACCTCTTTTCCATGCCCAAGACTTCAGAACGATCATCCAAGCAGTCATTTTTGCAAAATTAGACTACTGCAATTCCCTATTGCTAGATCTGCCCTCTTCCTACTCCAAACCACTACAGATGGTTCAAAATTCAGCAGCTCGATTACTAACAGGCGCAAGAAAGAGAGACCACATATCCCCCATTCTGAAAGAGTTACATTGGCTACCCGTACACTTCCGTATCATGTACAAAGCCATTTGTGTCATCTTCAAAACTATTCATCAACGCATCTCCCTCGATCTACAAATCCCCCTCCAAGCATACAACGCGACAAGACCTACCAGAAATGTCTACCGAGGCGCCCTCAAAGTTCCCCCTGCGAAAATGACCAAACACATCACTCTAAGAGATTGTGCCACCTCCACTGCTGGCCCTTCTCTGTGGAATTCCATTCCCACAGATCTCAGACTGGAACCCTGCCTCTTAACTTTTAGGAAAGGACTTAAGACTTGGTTATTCAAGCAAGCTTTCCCAGACACAATCTAATATCACGTTATAGATACAAACCAAGGACTTCAAATATTCAGCCATTAATCATGCCATTTTTACATAGCATTTAATTTATTTGTATACCGTTCAACCGTTTATTCTTTCCTATCTCTTCCTTCTTATCCAAGTTCTGCTACCCTTGTTATTTGTAACTGCTCCTTCGATCACCACAGTTCTAGTTGTTGTATTTAATGCACTCCTGTTCCATGTAAACCAGCAAGATATGTGCTCATGATTGCCGGTATATAAAAACCTTAAATAAATAAATAAATAAATAAATAAATAAAATACTCTGTATCCTGTCTTTTAACCAGTTTCAATTCACAAAAGAACATTGCCTCCTATCCCATAACTTTTTAGTTTTCTTTGAAGCCTCTCATGAGAGACTTTGTCAAATGCCTTCTGAAAATCCAAATACATCACATGTACTGGTTCACCTTTGTCCACATTTATTCACCCCTTCACTTCACTATAGTGCATATTTGAAAGCTATTTTTCTCTGGTGTAAAACCACAGCCTGTGCTCACTGGATCAGATTTGAGGAACATTTGGTTCACCTTGTATCTTTTACTTGCTTATATTTTTATAGAGCAGGAAAAGGGAATAGTAGTTATAAATCATCCTTTTATTCCTGATATGGCAAAAATTTGAGGGAAAATTTGAAAAGTGGTGCACGCCTCTCTTCGCACAGCGGTTCTCTAGAAATACGGGAGGCCTTTTGGCATTCTCTAGGAGTTAATATACAGTCACTCATGTTTTGTCAGTTTCTTACAATAGTGAGTTTATGACAAAGGGGGAGGTAATTGATGTTTTATGGAGGCAGTTTTCTCTTTTAGCAATATTTATACATTAGGAATTTTCTAACTTCTCCAGAGAAAATTTCACACTTTATCCATCTACAACTGGATCTTGAGAAAGTGCATGGAAAAGGAAGATTTCAGGGGTTGATTGCTTGTCTGTATAGAATTTTGGATGTAGAAGTATCAGCCCCCAACTCATAATTATATTAAGTGATGGCAAGAGATTTGGGGCAACAGGATCCTTTTGGCCTTGACATGGTAATATACCTTTAAGTATTCTATTTTGCTAGCTTTAGTTAGTACATAAGTACAAATCTTATTGAAGATTTATTTCATTCCACAGTAGATGAATACATGAGATCCTAATATTTTTTTCCTTGCTGGTTTATTCATTTATGAGGGGATTATACTTTGATAAACATTTTTGGGAAGGATTATTGTTTCAAGGACTATGAATTTGGAAATCCCATTCACTATTTCCAGTTTTCTGTTAAGAGGAAATATTCAAGGGGTAACTTCCAGGAGAGCCCACCATTTGTTACAAGGATTGTTATTGGCTGCCAGAATTGTATTAGCTAAATATTGGAGAAGATCTTCCCTCCTACTAAATTGAAGTGGTAGCAGAAAGTAGGGGACATAATTAGTATGGTAAAAAATGACTTGGGAATTAAAAGACAAGCTGGGGAAGTTTTTAGATGCATGGGTTCTCTTCATAAATTATGCTGCTTTATAAAGTAAATCTCTCTAGGGACCCATGAGTTCATTTTGCAAGCAATTTGATTTATTTTCACTAATTATAGCTTTGTAATGTAATCCCCCTTCTTCTGATCAAACTGTAATCTGCTTTGAAGTGGCTGACCAGCTAGGAAAAGCAGAATAGAAATACTAGATTGAGGTGTGGAGAAAGAAAATATTTGCTGGGAAATTCTCTTAGAGATGATATATGCTTGAGACAGCAATTTTATTGCTGTGCTATACTCTTTTGGTGTTTTATTGACCAAATGTGGAGTTGGGGTGGTGGCAATACATTGTTGATTCTGTTTTCTTTTTCAGAACACTGTCGTGGTCTTCAGGTGGTAGCAAATGGACTCTACATAGTGATTACTCTATTTATGTACAAGCCGTTAAGCCCGTTAAAACGGGCTACATCCCTCTGTCTCTCACCTCCCCTCATTCTCTCTCCCCTCACTCTTCACCACCCCCTACCTCCCTCCCTCTCCTCTCACTCAGTCCCTCCCTCCCACTCAGTCTCACTCACTCCCTCCCCCTCTCTCTCCCTCCCTCTCACTCTCCCTCAGTCCCACTCCCTCCCCCTCTCCCTCAGTCCCACTCCCTCTCTCCCTCTCTCTGTCCCACTCCCTCCCTCTCCATCCCACTCCCTCCCTCCCCTCTCTCTCTCCCCCCCTCCCCCCCCTCTCTCTCCTCCCCCCTCTCTCTCTCCCCCCTCACTCATTCCCCCCTCTCACTCAGTCCCACTCCCTCCCTCTCACTCAGTCCCACTCCCTCTCTTCTCCTCCCCTCTCACTCAGTCCCTCCCTCTCTCTCTCTCCTCCCTCGCTGCCGCCGCCGCTGCCACCCGACGCCGCCGCCGCTGCCACCCGCCGCTGCCACCCGACGCCGCCGCTGTTGCCACCGCCGCTGCTGCCACCCGCCGCCGCCGCTGCCTCCCGACGCCACCGCTGCCTCCCGACGCCGCTGCCACTGGACGCCGCCATTTTTTTTCTTTTTTTCTGGCTCAGACCGACGTGCTCGCCGCACATGCGCGGTAGAGCTGGTCTCTACTGCGCATTTGCGGCACGTCGGTCATCCTTCGTTTATTAGGTAGGATGCTATATCCTAATTTTGATGGGTGTGGGGGGGGGGGGGCTATGCTTATGCATCTATTTTGAGAACTATATGAATGGTAGATTGTCCTGTCTCTGATTACTAGAAATAATGATAGTTAATAAAAAGTACTGAAATAAAAAAAAACATTCTCCTGCAATTGCTCTTTCATTAAATCAATGATTTCTAAACTCTGCTGTTTCAAGATCCTCTCGAGATATGAAATTCAACAACTTTAATTACAAGGTCCAAAAATAAATACTTTACAACAGTTTATATTTTGCCAGAGATGGACATTTAAACATAGCTGTTTAAGGGGGGTCACAGTTTTGCGAAGCCGTACCACACGGCTTTAATGCAAATTTTAATTACACCTTTTTCATTTGTGTAAAGCCGTGTGATAGGGCTTTATCGCGTGTTGCGATGATTTCGCAAATGCTGTTTTAAGCTCCTGGAGAGCCAGCCTAGCTAACAGGGCCACTGGGGGGGGGGGGGGGGGGGAGGTAGATATTTATACCAGTATAGGAGGCCCATGTAGTTACTCGAGGTGAGGTTTAGGTATTAGTGTAGGGGTTAGGGGCCACTTTGACATTCAAAGTGAGAAATACAAACAGAACAGTGCTCTCTTGTGAAGATTTGATGACCTTCGGAGTGAGGAAACTCACCCAAAGATGAGATTTGTGCAATGTTCTCTCACATCGAGAGAACATTGCACAAATCTCATCTTTGGGTGAGTTTCCTCACTCCGAAGGTCATCAAATTTGCACAAGAGAGCACTGTTTATTTATTTATTTATTTAAAAACATTTGTATACCGCTTTTACAATTGGGAAATTAATCAAAACGGTTAAAAAAAAGTAAAACATACATAATCTGATATTAAAAATAAAACTTTAAAAATTAAAAATAAAAACCAAACAATATAAAACATACTTCAAAACATAAAATTGCAAAAATACAATAAATACAAACATATTGCCTTCATAAATGTAATATGAGGAGAGAATGATTGATGGAAAAATGAGTGAAAAATTAATCGGTGGAGATAATGAGGAAGATTGTTAATGTTTTATGGTTGAATGTTAATCAGGGAAATAACTAAATGCTTTCTGAAACAGATAAGTTTTTAACAATTTTTTTAATTGTTGAGTTGAAGGTAAGAGACGTAAAGAATCAGGAAGGGAATTCCACAAAGTGGGCCCAGCTACCAAAAAAGCTCTTTTGCGAGTTATTTCTAATCTAGCAAGTTTGACTGAAGGTATGTCTAAAATGTTTTTTGATAACGATCTTAGTTGTCTAGAAGGTTTATATATACGAAGAGTGGAGCAAAGCCATGTGGAAGAGGCATTGTAAATAAGAGCATGAATGATTGTCAATATTTATAATGTACTCTGCAAAAGGTGCTGGAAAGAATCCAGGCAGCAGCATTTTGTATTAATTGCAGAGGATATATTGCAGAATCAATAAGCCTAGGTATATCGCATTACAGTAATCCAATCCCAAAAATAGCAGGGACTGCAGAACTGTACAAAAGTCTTTAAAGAAAAGCAATGGTTTAAGTCTTTTTAAGAGATGTGATTTGTAGAAGGATCTTTTTGTAATAGCCAAGATGTGATGTAACATGGAAAGATCTGTATTTATCGTGACCACTAGACTAGTAGCATGGTTGTGAATAGGAATAGAAATGCCTTTGAAATCTAAGTGAGAAGGGGGGCCTATGGAAGAGTCAGAAATTGAGGACAGATATGTAAGATCAGTTTTTACAGGATTTAATTTTAACCGATTATGACTGAGCCAGGTGTTGATTGTAGATAGGTATAGTAAGAACATAAGAAATTGCCATGCTGGGTCAGACCAAGGGTCCATCAAGCCCAGCATCCTGTTTCCAACAGAGGCCAAAACCAGGCCACAAGAACCTGGCAATTACCCAAACACTAAGAAGAACCCATGCTACTGATGCAATTAATAGCAGTGGATATTCCCTAAGTATAATTTATTAATAGCCATTAATGGACTTCTCCTCCAAGAACTTATCCAAACTTTCTTTGAACCCAGCTACACTAACCACATCCTCTGGCAACAAATTCCAGAGCTTTATTGTGCGTTGAGTGAAAAATAATTTTCCCCGATTAGTCTTAAATGTGCTACTTGCTAACTTCATGGAATGCCCCCTAGTCCTTCTATTATTCGAAAGTGTAAATAACCGAGTCACATCTACTCGTTCAAGACCTCTCATGATCTTAAAGACCTCTATCATATCCCCCCTCAGCCGTCTCTTCTCCATGCTGAACAGCCCTAACTTCTTCAGCCTTTCCTCATAGGGGAGCTGTTTCATCCCCTTTATCATTTTGGTTATTGTAGAAAGTGTGTCTGACCAGGAAGTTTTGTAAGGAACTAATAGTTGGATATCGTCTGCATAGATTCTGAAGTGAACATTAAGAGCAGCAAGAATATGACACAAAGGAAGAAGGTAGATATTAAAGAGAATTGGTGATAATGAAGAACCCTGTGGAACTCCTGATGAAGATGTATATGAGTCTGAAAACTGGTTACAAACATTAATTTGTTGTAGACGATTAGATAAAAAAGACTGAAACCAAGAGAAAACTGTTGCTTTAATGCCTAGAGATTTTAAACCCATAAGGAGAATATGGTGATCCAAGGTATCAAATATGGTGATCCAAGGTATCAGATATATCTAATGAGATAAGAATGAAATCAGTATAGGCATCAAAGCTGCGAAATACCATATCAAAACAGGAAAGTAAAAGTGTTTCTGTAGAATGGCCTTTTCTGAAGCCGTGTTGCCCCTGATGTAAAAAGTCATTGTTGGCTAGAAAGTCAGAAAGTTGATGTAAAACCACTGATTCAATTAGCTTGGCTAGAGAAGGTATATAAGTGCTATCTGTCTAAGGTTGTTAAGATCTAAGGAGTCTTTTAATTTATTTTTTTTTTAATAGGTAAAATGGCAGTTTTTTTCATATTTTCCAGAAAAATACCAGATTGAAGAGATTGATTTTCCATATCACATAAAAACTTAAGCGATAGTAGAGCCATAACTTTAAAAAGAGCTCCTGAACATGGATTTAATGGAGAATTGGTGATTTTCTGCTTCTGAATTATTTTTGATAAAAGATTCAGTTGTTGGCGAAAATCCAGACCAGACAACTGTTTCTGGAGGGGACTTAAAAGTAGGATAGGGTAATCGTTGAAATTCTTTCGAAATGATATCTACCTTTGATTTAAAATGGGTAGCTATTTTATTGCGTGTAGTGGAGTCGTAACTGGTACTAAATGATGAGTTAACTGAGGTCAATGATTTTACGATATTAAAAAGAATGTTCTGTTCATACGTCTTACTTTGAATGTCAAAGTGGCCCCTAACCCCTACACTAATACCTAAACCTCACCTCGAGTTACTAGGAGGGCCTCCCATAGAGATATAAATACCTATCTAATGTGAGGGCATTACGGCTAGGCGCGCTCTCTCTCTCCCTTCCCCACCAGTGGTGGTAGGAGGGCCCTGATAGCTAGGATGGCTCTCCAGGAGCTTAAAACTACTAAACATGGTCCCCCCCAGTGGTTGTATGTAGGAAATACAACAATTCTGGCACTTATCACAAAGTGTGAAAAAGTTATCACAATTTGTGCTAAGATAGCGCTTCGCATAGGTATTAGCGCAAATTGAGATAAACTGCCTATTACCATAAAACACACCCCTTTTCCTATCGCATGCGATATTTAGTGTATTTTGATAAATCCAGGTCAAAGTGAGACAACCAGGTAAGACTTATCCGGCTAACTTACACAGGATATTCAGTGGCACAGCTCTGCTGCTGAATATCCCCAAATAAATCACTAGCTAGCCGGATAAGTCTTATCCGGCTAACTTTAGACCTGCTACTTAGCAGGTTAAGTAGCTCCTCTCCATTATGCCCAAACCCCATCCACCACTTAGCCGGATAAATACATATCTGGATAAGTAGCAGCACTAAACGCAGCCAGATATTCAGCCACAACCACTTAGCCGGATAAGCCCAAACATATCCGGCTAAGTGGTGCTAATACTGACTTCTCAGCTTTTGATGTTGACAATTGTAAAAGTTGCAATTGCACAAACCTTCAACTGTTATCAACAATTGTAATATGCCTTAAATTGAAAAAATGTCAGTTGTTACTTGGTTGTAATCTTGGAGAATAGACAAATGAAATAGGCTGAGACAACATGCAGTCATTTTTCATAAGATCTTAAAAAATATATACAAATATAGGGAGAACAAGGAAAGACTTACCTATAGGTTTCTCTAACACATTTTTCCGCAGCTACAAAGTCATTTCTGTGAAGATGTACTAACACTTGAGCAATAGTCTTCTGAAATTAAAGAAAGCCAACAGACATTAAACATGCTATAAAGAATTGTTTGAAAAATATGCTTCCCTAAGATTAATTACTTGATATTGACTACTTTGTTCTAAAAATACAAGGGTCCATTTTCAGCTGTGCAGCTCGGCTAGTTAGCTGGATTACTTTATCCAGCTAACTAGCAGGGTATATTCAGCGGTGCAGTCGCGCCGCTGAGTATACCCAGCTATCTTTAGGATAGGTCTGTGACCTGACCAGAGTTAGCCAGATAAGTTATCTGGCTAATGTTGCTCTTCTCATTTTCCCCCAGAACACCTCCAATATTCAACTAAATTCTAGCCAAATAAATAGTTATCCGGCTAGAATTAAGCTGAATTAGTTGCTGAACATGCTGGTTTTGCCACTTAGTTGGATAGCTTTTAATTTATCAGTCTAAATGGGTTTTGAGTATCGACCTCACAGGAAATAAAAGTTACATAGCTGGTTAGACTGAAAGACAACCACAGGCTCAAGTCCAACCTTCTGAATGAAAACAGTTTTATACTAATCCAAAAGAATAAATTAATATTCAACATATATAAAAGAGATACACAATCAGCCATTCTTACCCTCATTCCATGAGAAGTAGTTTCTGTATCTCCATGCCAAGGTTAAAAATGAGGTACTGCTCTATGCAAAAGTTTAGACACCTTGGGTCAAATTGTATGTTCAAAGTGAACAGAAGCTGACACATCCTCTACATGGTACAAAGTTAAAACATGGTACTTTTCTGCAATTTTTTTTAATGTAAAATTACTATTTGCTAATTTTACAGATTGAAGAAAATAAGGAAAGGGTCTAGAATCTTTCCCTCACACCAAAAGACAAATCTTCTTCTGGCATCTAGGAATGACTTCCTTTCAGAGCCCTTCCTAGATGCCAGAAGAACACAAGAGACATCCTCAGGAAAATCCATAGGTTGCAAAGCTACCTGCTTAACATCCAGGCAGTGAGAGCTAGGGACATGATGTCCATGTTGGGATGGCACAACAGCTCCCGATCTTAAATGATAAGAATTGGGAAATTCCCTAGACTGACTGGGTTCCTGATGGACAACTACCTCAGAAGTAGAAACTAAATCTGTCTCGGCTAACAGGACACTATCAGAATCATAGTTCCCTGGTCTATTCTGAGTTTCAACAAGGTCTTTACCACTAGAGGAATTGTAGAATATGCATATAGTAGACTCTGATCCCAAGTCAGAGTAATGCTGTCCGATGCTTATTTGCCTTGAGTCCCCTTTCTGGAGCAGAACAGCAAAACCCTTTGGGTTCGGGGGGGGGGGGGGGGAGGTACAAATAGATCTACCACAGATTTTTCCCACCTCCACCCCATCCAGGGACCATTCGTAAGGGTTCCAAAACCTGAATTAGCCTGTCTGCCACAACATTCTCTTTGCCTACCAGATATGTGGCTCTGAGGACTATTCTTTGAGAGATAGCCCAGTCCCACATGACATAGGAGGTAGAATCCTGTTCCTCCATGCTTATTGATGTAGAACATTGCCACCTGATTATTTGTCTGGATGAGGATAACTTTGTTGGTCAATAGATCTCTGAAAGCCTTTGAAGAGTATCTTTGCCACACTTAGCTCTACAAAATTTATCTGAAGAAAGTTTTCCTTAGAAGATCAAAGGCTCTGAGCTCAGTCTTTCTATATGGGCTCCACAGCCCAGACTGAATGTATCTGTGGATAGGACAATTTACAATGGAGAAATTTGAAAGCATATACCTTTGGCCTGATTGCAATACATCAGCCACAAGGACAGGGAGTCCTTCAGATGTTGTCCTGAATATCTTGAATAACCCAATTCAATTGTAATCTGAGGGTCCTTTGGGCATTTCTCATATAAAGCGGTGCCAAAGGGGTAATATGGACTGTTGATGCCATGAAGCTGAAAAACCTCAACAAATCCCACGTTGCCATCTGCTGACTTGTTCTTATCCTCTCCATTATGGATATCAATGTGATAATCCTCTCTTGTGGGAGGAAGGCTCTTGCCTGAATCATGACTAGCAGCATTCCTATAAATTCCAATTGAGAAGATGAGCTCAAGTGGAACTTGGGGTAGTTGATGAAAAACCCTAACAACTCCAATACCTTAACAAATCCAATATCCATTTAATCTGTAGTACCACCTTGCGATGTGCTCTTAAGCAGTCATCGTACAGATAAGGAAACACATGCATTCCCAATTTGCATAGATGTGCCACCACCACTGCAAGACATTTTCAGGTGAACTTTTCAAGGAGTTATGTGCATAAAATTAGCATATATGAGAATAAGTAGTCTGTACTCACGCACATGCTATTTTATAAACATCAAAAATACATATGCGCATTTGTTTATAAAACAGGTAGAGAAAGTACATGCTATCAATGTATTGCAGCTATTTGTGTGTAACTAGACATATGCAAATTTTATAATCTGTGTGTACATGATATGTGCATATTATAAATTATTGTAGTAGATCTCTGTGTGGTTATTTATCTGCGTATATGGTGTCACACGGACTTCTTTGAAAAATTATCATTTTACTGAATATGCACAGCACTAAGGCCAGACCTAATGGCAGTATATGGTTTTGGATGGAGGTAGTGGTTCCCTATTGCAAATCTGAGATATTTACTGTGCCCTAAATATAGCTCTACATGGTGTAACAATCTTTGAGATCTACTATTACTACTAAACATTTCTATAGCACTACTCGATGTACGCAGTGCACAAGGAAAACAAACTTTTCCCTCATCAGGAACTTTTTCAAAGCCCTTAGTAGGTCTAGTATGGGATGGTGTCCTCTGTGGTGAGAAAATTAATGGAGACTTTGTTGAAGGAAAGGATAGTGAACTATCTAGCCAGGAGGATTGCTGGACCTGAGGCAGCATGGTTTCACAAGGGGAAGGTCCTGTCAGACAAATCTGATTGATTTTTTTTTTTGATTGGGTGATTAAAGAATTGGATTGAGGAAGAGCACTCAATGTGATCTACTTGGATTTCAGCAAAGCTTTTGACACGGTCCCACATAGGAGGCTTGTTAATAAAATGAGAAGCTTGGGAGTGAGTGCCAAGGTGGTGGCATGGATTATAAATTGGTTGATGGATAGAAGACAGCATGTGATGTTAAATGGAACCTATTCTGAAGAGAGAATGATGTTAATTGCAGTGCTGCAAGGATCGGTGTTGGGACCGGTCCTGTTCAATATCTTTGTGAGCAACATTGCGAAAGGGAAAGAAGGTAAAGTTTGACTATTTGCGGATGATATTAAGATCTGCAACAAAGTGGAGATGCTGGAAGGAGTAGAGAGAATGAGATGAGATTTAAGGAAGCTTGAACAGTGGTTGAAGCTATGTCAGCTGAGATTCAATGCCAAGATGTGGTAATCCAAAAGAGCTGTATGTGATGGGGGATGAAGGGCTGTTGTACATGGAGCAGGAGCGGACCTTGGGGTGATAGTGTCTAGCAATCTGAAGACAGTGAAGCAATGAGACAAAGCAATAGCTAGCTAAAGCCAGAAGAATGCTAGGCTGCATAGACAGAGGAATAACCAGTAAGAAATAGGAGGTAATAGGTGATGCATATAGGGAAAAATAACCTATGCTATAATTACACAATGTTGGGTTCCATATTAGGTGCTACAACCCAAGAAAGATCTAGGTGTCATAGCAGATAACACATTGAAATCGTCGGTACAGTGTGTTGCAGCAGTCAAAAAAGCAAACAGAATGTTGGGAATTATTAGAAAGGGAATGGTGAATAAAACGGAAAATGTCATAATGCCTCTGTATCGCTCCATGGTGAGACCGCACCTTGAATACTGTGTACAATTCTGGTTGCCGCATCTCAAAAAAGATATAATTGCGATGGAGAAGGTACAAAGAAGGGCTACCAAAATGATAAGGGGAATGGAACAACTCCCCTATGAGGAAAGACTAAAGAGGTTAGGACTTTTCAGCTTGGAGAAGAGACGACTGAGGGGGGATATGATAGAGGTGTTTAAAATCATGAGAGGTCTAGAACGGGTAGATGTGAATCGGTTATGTACTCTTTCGGATAGTAGAAAGACTAGGGGGCACTCCATGAAGTTAGCATGGGGCACATTTAAAACTAATCGGAGAATGTTCTTTTTTACTCAACGTACAATTAAACTCTGGAATTTGTTGCCAGAGGATGTGGTTAGTGCAGTTAGTATAGCTGTGTTTAAAAAAGGATTGGATAAGTTCTTGGAGGAGAAGTCCATTACCTGCTATTAAGTTCACTTAGAGAATAGCCACTGCCATTAGCAATGGTAACATGGAATAGACTTAGTTTTTGGGTACTTGCCAGGTTCTTATGGCCTGGATTGGCCACTGTTGGAAACAGGATGCTGGGCTTGATGGAGCCTTGGTCTGACCCAGTATGGCATTTTCTTATGTTCTTATGTTCCCTTGTACAGATGATTGGTGAGGCCTCACCTGGAGAATGGTGTTCAGTTCTGGAGACCGTATCTCAAAAGGGACAGTGACAGGATGGAGGCTGTTCAGGGAAGGACAAAAAACATGAAGCGGGGGGGGGGGGGGGGTCTCCATTGATTGACTTATGAGGAGAGATTGAAGATCTTAAATATGTATACCGTGGAGGAGAGGAGGTGCAGGGGGGATATGATACAGACCTTCAGATACCTGAAAGGTTTTAATGATGCACAGTTGACAAACCTTTTCCGTTGGATAGAAATCAGTAGAACTAGGGGGTCACGGAATGAAACTCCAGGGATTAAAACTCAGAACATCTCAAAATATTTCTTCACAGAGAGGGTGATGGATGCCTGGAATGCCCTTCTGGAGGAGGTGGTGAAAACTAAATCAATAAAAGATTTCAAAGGGGCATGGGATAAAGACTCTGGATCCCTAAAGGATAGAAGATGGAAATGAAGAAAAGAATGAAGAAAAGAATGCATGGGGATAACTTGCTGGTGTGGTGCTTACTACCCTTAACCAATAAGCCTTATATTTCTGATGCAACTCCAACATTGCTCTCTGCTTCAACGGCAAGAGGGAATGAGAAATTGGACTAAGACAGCAACCAGCAAGGGCCCCAACTTTGAAGGTTTAAGAAACTAAACATGGGGATGACCTGTATGGCATGGAAGATGCTAACACAAGCTTGCTGGACAGACTGGATGGACCAATCGGTCCTTTTATGCCATCATTGTCTATATTTCTATGTTTTCTTTGGAATCAAGAAGAATTCAAAGTAAAATCCCTACCATCTTTCCCTTGGTGAAACAGCTCAACCGCACTGTTCTCTTAAGAGGAAGGAGAGCTCCTTTTTTTTTTTTTTAGTAATTCCTGATGCTGAGACACTGATCAAGTGGTTTTCAGTGGGTGATTTAGAAGTATATCCAATTGGCCTAATCCATATCCTTTTCAAATTCTGCTGAGTACCCAAGTGTCTGAGTGTCTGAAGTTATTCTGGTCCAATGGCTTAAATAAAACCTTAGCAAGCCTCTGACAGGAAGGTTCTCTGGCATGGATACTGAGATCACTGCTATGCTCTCCTTGATCCAGTCAAAAGCCCATCCCAGGTTTTGGCTGGGCTACTTGTGGCTTTGGGGGTCTTCTGCTGCTTAGGGTGAGCACAGGGAATCTGTTGCTGATGGTCCCAAAGGGGTGGAGAAAGCATCTCCTTGGGCTGATAGAAATGCCTTCTTGGTGCATGCCACGCGGGTACATCCTGAACGAGGGTAAGTTTGCAGTAGAAGTAGAGAGGGTCTTTAGTCTGAGCCACTGCTTCCTTATCTCCAAACTTGCCTCCATTGCAAGGCACTTCAATGACATCCATGTAGAGGTCTGAGGCTCACAGCTAGGTTAGTCTGTGGGCACCAATATCCACTGAGAAACTCAGGATGCCATCTTGGATACATCAAAGGTTGACTGGACCATGAGCTTACCACATTCCATATCCTTGTCCACAAGTGACTCTAATGCATCATGCTGCTTCTGAGGAAGTTGCTCTACCATCTCTTTTATGCTCTTCAGAATGTCCCCCTTTGATTATCTAATTAAGAGCTGATAGGATGTTATGCAAGCATTGAGCATAGTGAACTGAAAAACCCTTCTTCCAAGCAAGCCCAGGTTACAAAAATCCTTCCCTGGAAGCAACGAGGAATGGTTTCTAGACCTCTTGCATCACTTCCCTCCCCTGCTAGTTCCCCTCCCCTGCCCCCTTCCTTCACCCCTCCCTCTCACTCCTCCATCCTCAGCCTCGCCACACCCCCTCCCCTCCTCCTTGTACTTTGATTGTATATAAACTTGTATATAAGTATCTAAGTTTGTTTCACGCTTACCCAATGTATACCAAAGCCCCTGTTTACCCGACCCTCCCCCCCCCCCAGTTCTATCATCAGTTACACTGTAAAGCCATGTTGGCTGATTTCACATTGTATGGAAACCGATGTGATGTTTTCTTAACGAGTATCGGTATATAAAAGACTTTCAATAAATAAATAAATAAGAGTTGATTCAATCACCACTGATTGGTGAGGCAGCTGCTGCTTTTCAAATCCTGGAGCCTTCTGGACACAATATATTGAAGCCACTTTCTTATTAACTGGAGCCACAGAGAGAGGATGCTACCACATTCTCCTCTGTTCCCTCCTGAAGGATCTTATTATTTATTTTATTAAAAAGTTTTTATATACCGCACGAGGTAGAAATCTAGCCGTCTCGGCAGTTTACAATAAAACATTCATAATAGCACAACATACAGCATTAAAATACAGCACATTTACATTAAGTTTAGTCTTACTAACAGTGCAAATTTAAAGATAGGGAATAGTCATTATTGTATATTATAAGCACTTGTAAACAGATAAGTTTTCAGCATTTTCTTTTCTTATAGATGGTACTACCATAATATCACTGGGGGGGGGGGGGGGGGGGGATGACAAGCATCTTGGCCCTGGACATTTCCGCCTTTTGCAAATCCTTTGCCATTGTCTTAAAGTCAAAGAAGTTGTCCTCAGGAGGGGAGTCAGAGGGGAAATCCTCCAAATCAAAGAACTCCTCAGATCCATAGCTATAGCTCTAGGAATAATCTGAACCTAATCCCAACTGCCATGGCAGAAGCGTGGCCCTGGACCTTACCCAGCTAGTAGATAAGGCCTCAGATAGGGCAGCACTTATCTGTTGGGGCTTAGACTTTGATGAACTCATGTACCTCAGAGAAGCTTCCTTCCCCAATGAACTCAAAATTATTATCAGTGACGTAGTAACAGAAGAAATTCTCCTCCAGAATCTGGCACTGGAGCCCTTCAGCTGAGTTCTAGCAAGAACTCTAGTTAAAGCTAGTCATCTGTCTGCAGGACACTGGTGCCATCAATATCAGTACACTGATGTTCTGTATCGCAAAAGCCAAGGTTTCCTGGAATGTCCTATCCAGCTCCTCCTCAAAAGATGCAGATGCCAGCACAGATTAGGAAGCAGGAGAAAATGTCACATCTTCTTGGGATACCACAGGTGTATCAGTGACTGACACATGGACCCATGTAAACTGTCACAATTCCCAGGACTCCATGGCAGATGAGATCACCTCTCCATGGAAATGCTTTGGTGGGATTTCAGACTGCCATCAGAATGAGTCTGCTACCAGCACTGTGTATCAATGGAAATCAATGCAGATGCTTCTTTGCCTTCACCCAATACCTGTCACCAGGGCTCTGCGATACCGGAACCAAAGAGGCTGAACAATTGCTGTCTTTGGGTGGAAGGAGGCAGAAGATGGCCTGTCTCCTTGATCCTGTCTGGTGCTCAAAACTGAGGGGAATCAATGCCCTCCCAATGTCAATGCACTACCAGCACTTGGGTGCAGCTCCTGTGTCCTAGATATTAAGGTTGCTGATGCAGATACTGATGGGCCATATTTATGAATCCCAAAGTGCTTTTCCATGAGCTCAAGCTGGGAACAATTCCCTCTAGGCTCAAGCTGGACATCGTTGTCAGCCCCAAGGCAAAGATATCCATCATGGGGATCTGTGATAGAGATGAACCTTTCACACAGTGGGACTTGTCAAAGTCATTGGCTTTCTTCTCCATCTGGGGTGGACAAAAAAAATGAACATAGCAAAATCAAATAACTCAATGATAGAAAAACTCTGACTAATGCCACCTCCATGAACTGGTTATGGTGCGCTATGCAGCCACCAAAAATTAAGAAAAAACTTGAAAATTTCTCAAGAATCCCTCTTAGGATGACTAAAGAGCTGATAGAAGACTGCAAGTCCCCACAAGACACTATTCCTGCATTCCTAAGCAATTTTCCCTACAACAGGAGAGAGAACAATTTCCCAACCAGTGGGCTGCATGGAAAAGATGAGACTGAAGGGGCTGCCATATAGATGTGTGGCAGTATGATATGCTCAGTTTCTAGAATCTTAGTCAAATTTCCATGCCAGACTCCATCTGATGATGACACCTATATGGAAGGATTGCCATCTTGCTTGTCCTTGGAGAACAGAATTAAAGCCATTAATAGACAAGTAGTATTAACCTGAACAAGATATTTAATCGAAGACCAAACTTTCAGTAAACAATTTGCCTCTTTTTTTTTTAGTTGGCCCCTCTGGTCTTGGTGACTTGTTTTTATGAATGATGGGACATTCCTTAGAAGACAAATTTCAAGCTGTCCATATTGGGACAAAGACCACATCTACTTTTTACCTGTGGGCTTTCCACCAATTTTCAAAGTGTAAGTACACATGTACTCTCTGACAATTGAAGCAGGTTCAAAGCAAGCATGGTCACTTCTACCTGCTTTTTCAGCAAGTAAAACTTAAGTTGAAAATACATGCATACATTTCAAAATACAATTCACATGTTTTTTTTCTCCCTCAACTATGGTGGTTCACTCAGTGCAGCTAAAAACATCCGCACTGTTCCACAACATGCAGACTTTTAGCTGCACTGAAGGAGAACAATTTTCAGACAATATATGCAGTAAAATGTTTTTTTACCTGCAGAAATTACTTAGAAAACTGCCCTCAGTCTCTGACAAAGAGACTTAGATGTTCCCTGTACTAATTAGCTTTAGATTATGAATTAGCTGATTAGTATGATCAGTATCTGTAAGCTTGGTTGTTTAGTTTAAAGGATGCCATCTGAACTGAAAGGAATAGGGATGAAGGAACAGAGAAATAAGAACGGTAAGATAAATGTAAGCAAGTGGGAAAGAGGGAAAAGATAAAGAATCCTAAAGCAGAGGATGAGAGGAAATTCAAGAAAGCAAGGAATAAATACAGGGGATCTCTAAGGAAGTGATGAGAATTATAATGCAAAATTAATTGGATAGATGGGCAGACAGGCTGGGCCATATGGTATTTTTCTGCAGTCATGTTTCTATGTTTATAAGTTGGTAACAAAAGAAACTTGTATTAGGAACTAGGAAGCAGATGAGGACCTGGTATCTGTCTGCTCGTTATTTATGTCATAGCTATAATGAGTCCAGACAATTCAAGGCACTGTGAATAAAATCATAATATTCTGAAGCAAAAGGTATGAGAATGCTTCTTATTATTATATTAGGCTAGGCTTGTAAGGGGACTCTAGCTCTATAGTGAACTGAATGCTGCAATTCACTGTACACATTGCAGCAGTGAATTAGAGGTATTCAGTACTACACCTGCAATACATTCAGAGTACACAGGTATCTTGTACAAAGGGATACCATATTAACATACAAGCACCCAAACTGAGGTGTTAGACTCATGGTGATCAGGCATGTAATAAATATAAATAAATACATTTTCGTAACTATGACCTTTCACTGTTGCTAATTCCAACCTTCTTGCTGGAATCTATACTTCTTGCCCATAAGCACATATTCAGTGTGCTTTTAAGTCATTTTCACCGATAGTGAGCATAAGTTTTGTCCTATACCATCTTCAGATATCAAGCACTGAGAAATAGCAACCTAATCTTGATATATTATAGGGGTTATTTTGTAACAGCCCTCATAAGAAAGTCAGCAAATACGTGCATTAGATACACCAAATTTCAAAGCGAACTTACATGCTTACATTTGCTTTCAAAATTATCCCTCCAAAACTACTGTACACAATTACACCTGATAATCTGTGTGCCTGTGCCTGCCCCTGGGAACCTGAGGGTCATAAGTTCAGAACACGAAACAATGACCCAGGGTACAACAGATGATGGGCCTAGGAGTTGGGCCAAGACAATACCTAGTAGGTCTGCTCTCTAACAACAGGAGGGGAAGCTGGCAGACTTGCTATGTGGCGGTCTGCTTGATTGGGCCCTCCTCCAGACCTCATTGATCTGGCAAGGAACTGCTGAAGCAGAGGTGGGGCTCTGGGTAACCAGCAGGTTGCAGTCTCAGGGGCCAATGCAATATAATGCGCTCACACAAGCGCACTGTTTAATCCACTGTCGGAAGTGGGTTAAATAGGAGCTAGTCTACCACCTAAAGCAATAGGGGGATTAGCGCCTATTTAACCCGCGTCCAACGCGGAGTGAATGAGATAGCGCTCATCACATGCAAATGTATGTGAATGAGGTTATTACTCATTCACTCCGCATTCAAAAAAAATAAATGTGCGTCTCAGATGCACATTTATCGTTCAGATATTAACGCCTGCCTGGAGCATGTAAAAGAAGTACAGAAAAGCAGAAAAAGCTGCTTTTCTGTACTTCAGTAAAAAAAAACAAACAAAAAAAAAACCTCGGCAGACCACCGCGTTATGAGGACCGACGCAGAGTTTACTGGCGTCGGTCTTCATAACCGGCAGCCACCGCGAACCCCTAATTTGTCTATTGCATGGCGACCCCCTTGCGGGCACCATGCGTGCGTTAAGAAAGCGGGTGCTGAAAAGTCAGTGCCCGCTTTCCACGCAAATTAGGGGGTCTCTAACACCACCCAAGGGATTAGGATAGAGGTTATCAAGCTCAAGCATCCAAATTAGATTTCCTTGTCAAGTATCTAATAAATGGCCGTGACTATTAATATCCAAAGGCATGGTTATGATATGATTGTGTTGCATGTGTTGAAAAGTGGGAGATGGCCAATCCAGAGTCAAGCCTGCCAGAGCTACAAATCAGTGAACTGAATCACCATTTGGGCCAGTGCAGCTGGCACATAATCCCTTTCCTGCAGAGACCTCTGAGTTGGAAACATTTGGGCCAATGCAATATCAGGCACTGAGCTCAGCGCACCGTTAAATGCATAGTTGGACGTGCTAGATATATGCCCGATGCAAGTTCGGGATTAGCACATACAAAACGCATGTCCATACCAGCATGGTGATGAGGCTATTAGCTAGTACCCCCAATTAAAAAAAAAAAAAAAAAAGTGTCCGGCCAACGCGCACATTTTAACGCTCAAAAATTAACACCAGCCCAGAGCTGGTGTTAAGTTTTGAGGCACCCTAAGCCATGATCACAAGAGCAAAAATTACAGTTTATATGTGGTTCCTCCTACATAATATTGTTTCAATACTAAGCAGGATGAACCACAGAAAGCTGCAACTAAAAAAAAAGGGATGTTCAATGCGAGCATCCATTTTCCTAACCTGTGGCTGTGCCACTTTCTCCTGGGCACTCTATGGCATGGATGCTCTAGGGATGCGCAAATTATCCATTGAGCATCCCTTTTAGCACGCCAGCTCATTAGACTATTAGATCGAGTGCCCAAGAGACGGGATGTGTATGC
The DNA here is from genome assembly GCF_901001135.1 of Rhinatrema bivittatum. Taxonomy (NCBI): domain Eukaryota; kingdom Metazoa; phylum Chordata; class Amphibia; order Gymnophiona; family Rhinatrematidae; genus Rhinatrema; species Rhinatrema bivittatum. The sequence goes on along the minus strand of NW_021820831.1, from coordinate 108,543 downwards.
ATGCAAAAAACATGCATCCAAGTTGGATGCATGTTTTTTGTGCGCATGATATTGCATCGGCCCCATTATGATCTGTGTTTGAAGATTTTAAGAAGCAATGAGCCTCGTTTGAGGATTTCTACATTGACACATCATGCAGGAGTTATTAGATAAAACAAACAAGAATCATTTTCATTACCTTGAATTGAAACAATTAGCTAATGAAACCTTAAATTCACACAAGATGACTTTGCAGGTAAAGTAAATCTCATAAGTAAAATGGGGCAGAGAAAAAAAGAAAACAAACCAGGATATTCTCTGAATTTTAACACTGTTCTCAGAATGAGAGACTGAAATACCTAAAATGTTGATATTTTTATTGAAAAAGAGTTCTGTTGGTCAATGATGAGAATTTCAGTTTAAAGTAAAGGAAAAGCTGTTGGATTCACTTTATCTTTGTCCAGACATGTCTAAACTTAAAATCTGTTTGTTCTGTTGAAGCATTAATGAATTTTGTTAAGGTGAAAGTAAAAATATGTGGTTTTTTTTATCAGATGCTGATCTGCTTTTGAGGTACAGCATTTATAGGAATACACGACGCTACTTTAAAAAATAAAAATTATTCTGAACCAAGCCTTCCTAGACAAGCAGCATATTAGCCCTCGCACTGAAGTTTTGATGCAAAGCCTCTTCAGGATTGAAATTAAACCACCTTTATCGGTCTTTCCTATATTGCCTTGTGGTATGTTTCAACTCCTCATTAACTTTTTCATTTTCAACCATATAACAACAGGCTGACCCTGGTTGTGTTCTGCAAAGAGTCACCCAGAAGGACTAGTCCGATAACGAAACAACATACTAACAAGCGGATCCCCCAAACAGCCCCCCCCCCCTTTACCACCACCGATGCCAGCCCCCTGAAAACATAGCTCATGTAGGCTAGGGATGTGCAGAGGAGGATGGCCATATGTTGCCATTCGGGAATTCGTATTCGTCATGGGGGGCAGATAACGTTGCATTCGGCAAGGGGGCCCCCCCCCCCCCCCGATACGTTTATCCGTTAATTCCTATTCGTTTTCTCTGCTAAAATTAAACTACAACCCACCACCCTCCTGACCCCCCCCCCCCCCCCCAAGACTTACCAAAACTCCCTGGTGGTCCAGCAGGGGGTCCGGGAGCCATCCCCTGCACTCACACCCTCTGCTTCCGGTTTCAAAATGGCGCCGATAGCCTTTGACCTATGTCACAGGGGCTACCGGTGCCATTGGTCAGACCCTTTCACATGGCCATCGGTGCCATCTTGTGCTCCTACCATGTGACAGGGGTTGACCAATGGCACCGGTAGCCCCTGTGACATAGTAAGGGCAAAGACGATCGGCGCATTTTGAATACTGGCAACCGACGGCTGGAGTACAAGAGGTTGCTCCCGGACCCCCGCTGGACTTTTGGCAAGTTTTGTGGGGGTCAGGAGGGTCCCCCAAGACTTGCCAAAAGTCCCTGGTGGTCCAGCAAGGGTCCGGGAGTGATCTCCTGCACTCGGGCCGTCGGCTGCCAGTAATCAAAATGGCATCGATAGCCTTTGCCCTTACTATGTCACGGCAAGTCTTGGGGGGGGGGGGGCAGGAGGGTGGGGGCCTTGTTTAAATTGGCTCATTTAGGCGGCCGAATAATTCGGCGAAGATTCGTTGTAATTGTGGGGAATCGTGATACGTTTCGCTTCCCCACGAATACAACGAATAGTGCCCTATATGTTGCGGATTCCCGATTTGTAGGGAACAAATGCACACCCCTAATGTAGGCGTCACCCGCTTAGAAATACAATAGTCATTTAATATCTGACTTCTCGTCCTCGTCAGGTGGGACTGCAGGTAGGTATCCAGGTCAGCAGAAACGATTTTTTTTTGACAGATCCAACGTTTCCAGACATTTTTCATTAATACACACAGCATGAATATGGTTCCTCAAAATGTGTCAGGCTAGGGGGGGATCTTCCCCAATCCAATCCTGCAGAATCGTTCGCTTAGCCAATATGCGCACTTTGCGAATCCATAGCCGCACAAACCGGTGACCAGGCGCAACACTACTCAATTGATCAAAAAGAAACCCTTTTGCAGTCAGAGGGAGGAGAAATCCCATTACCCCTGTGGACATAAGAGGCAAGTACCCACCAGCAGACTTGGTTTTTATTGCATAACCGAAACTGGTGTTCCAGAGTTCCAGGGACTATTTTACACTTCGGACAGAGATCCGTTTGGGCCCTGTCCATTAAATATACTTGCGTTTGCAAGTAATGATAGCGAATCAAGAATTTGTAATGGATTTCCCAAAGGGCAATATTGGTCGTGATAGATTTAATTTTCTCAAAACAGTGCTCATATTGAGCCAGTGATAGATCCATATCTAGTTCCATACACCACTTGCTCACTATTTTAGCATTATCTAGGTTAGTGTGGAGCTTGCAGAGAACAGCGTGAAAATACGAAATAGAATGCCTCAAGGGATCCTCTACATCAAAGATCTCTGAAAGCATTCCTCTCTGGGCAGAACCCCAATCCCTCACAGGTAGGGACTGGATATAATGGCGTACTTGCAAGTAAGCAAAAATGTCTCTATTACTCAACCCATATTCCTTTTGTACTGCGGCAAAGGACCTAATAGTACCATATTCATCTAAAAATTGGGCAATCCATCTTATTCCTCATTGGGCCCACTGACCAAACACCCTCTGGGTATAACCGGCCTCAAATGCTCGATTCCCTAGTACAGGGAGAAACTGAGAGGTATGCCAGTCTAGGTTTGACATGCGGCAAAGCTGTCGCCATGCATGGTGTACTGGAGTGAGCAAGGGGTTATGTCGCAATTGAGTGGGTACAATTGCGAGCTTGGAATACAGTAAATAGCCAAGATCACTGGAGGCAAAAAGCAGGTGCTCAGTAGACACAAGAGTATAGAATTGCGTACCCAGCAATCAGTCTGCCACATGCCTCAGATTACAAGCAAGGATGTACAGTTTAAGATCCGCTAGTCCTAGCCCTCCATGCTCCCATTTATGCATAAGCCAAGTGAGTGTTATCCTAGGTTTGCCCCCCTTCCACAAGTATTTGCATACCATTTTTTCCAGGGTTCGCACATCTTTGTGTGGGAGATGGCAAGGGATGGTCTGAAACATATACAACCATTTGGGCAGAATAATCATTTGGAATAAGTTCACCCTCCCCGTTAGCAACAGTGGAAAGTCCCTCCAGCTATGCAATAGTTTTTCTGTTTGGGTCAAGAGTCTGAGTATTTACTTGACTCAATTGGTGTAAGTCTCTGTGAAGGTCTATCCCCAAATAAACAAATGAATCCTGCACCTAATGCATTGGAAACTCTCCCTCCCAAGTCGTTTTCACTATATCATCAGTGGGCAGCGCTTCACATTCAGTGAGCTTTAGTTTCAAGCCTGCCAATTCCCCAAATCATGCAAATTCCTGGAGGGCTGCCTGAAGAGAGGAAGCAGGATGTTTTAAGTGCAATAAAATGTCATCAGCAAACACTGCTAATTTGAAAGCATTACTTGAATGATCTTGGAAAGGCACACCCTCTAGATGGGAGTTATGGCGAGTTTGCTGCAGAAGGGGCTCTAGGGCCAGAATAAATAGCAGGGGAGAGAGGGAGCACCCCTGCTGTGTACCCCTGCCCAAAACAATGTCATCGGACTGGAACCCATTGAACCCTTATAAAGGCCCGGGGTCAACGTAGAGCACCCGAAGGGTATGAATAAAAAATCCCTCAATCCCAAAGGCCTGTAGAGCTTGGAACATAAAACCCCAGTCTAGGCGATCAAATCCCTTTTCTTCATCCAAGCTTAACAGAAGGGATGGCTCTTGCAGCCACTGGGTCCGCTCAATGGATGCCAGAATTCTACAGATATTCTTGACCGCATATCTTCTACTCACAAAGCCCACTTGCTTGTCTCCCAAAAGAGTAGGCACTAACCCAGATAGTCACTTCGCCATAAGCCTCGCCAACAGCTTGATGTCAAAATCTATTAATGAGATTGGCGGATCTTTGCCTGGCTTCGGGAGCACGACGATGGCTGCTCGATTCTGTGTGAGAGGGAACTGGCCCAGCTCGCTCAATCTGGTGTACATATTTACGAAAGGGGACTTCAGCACAGAGGCCTCTTTTATACCATCTAGAATCTCATTCACCTGTATGGGCCGGTTTAGTAGGGTAAAGCTATGTCTCAGATACTCTAGATAGACCCACCGCGTTAAGATAAACTTAGATTGCCATTGGGTTCCCCCCCTTCTGCTGTGTAAAGGGTTTGGTAGTAAGTGCGGAAGATTTCCATAATGTCTTTCCCCATGTTAACTAACTTGCCCTCAGATGTGCGCAATGTCTTAACATATTTCGCGCTGGCCCATTACCTAGTTAGCATAGCCAATGACCTGCTTGCCTTGTTTCCATGTTGGTAAAACTTACATTCGTAATACATAAAAGATTTCTTAGCTTGCTGGTGCAATAGTTCATTTAGTGCCACTTGCGCTGCCCAACATTGTGCCTTGGTGGCTTGGTCGGGTTGTTTTTCATATTGCTGTCTATCCTTGGACAATTGTCGCTCTAAGTTTAGAATGGCAGCCGCAGTCGCTTTGCGTTTAGTTATCACATAAGCACCTGAATGTAATCCACTTTGAAGCAATGAAAAAAAGTGTGAAAAGTGGAATATAAATCTAAATAAAAATTAAAAAATATCTCCCCTTAGGATCGCTTTTGCAGTTTCCCAGTAAAGCACTGGGGTATCTCTGTCCCTTGTTGGTTGCTGCAAACTCTTCCCATTTTTGCCTGATATACTGCCTTAAGCCACGGTCTGTATAAAGATATCAGGGAAATTTCCACATGCTTTGCATACCTGGCGGGTGATACCCCTTTAGGTCCACCCATACGGGAGCATGATCCGATATCACAGGTTGTCCTATGTCTGATGTGGAAGTTTTAGCAAAAGTGACAGGGTCCACTAAGATGTAGTCCAATCGTGAGTGACTATCATGGGCCCTCGATGTACGAGTATACTTCCTGATGAGTGGGTGCAATGCGTGCCAAGCATCAACTACATTAAGGGTATCACATAGACAGCCCACTCCCTTTTTCCCTTCTTGCAACCATGATCCTCTACCATGAGAGTGATCTAGTGTGGGGTCCAGGACACAATTAAAGTTTCCCCCTAAGATTAGTTCGACTGAGCTATAGGGCAATAGCAGCTGCGCTATCATTTTAAAAAATTGCGGGCTGTAGACATGGGGGCATAAACATTGCACAGTGTTAGGGGCCTCCCATAGAGACTGCCCTCTATCAGCAAGTATCGTCCTTCTGGATCTGCAATTACCTTAGCTTCTTGAAAAGGAACTGCCTTGCCAATCAATATCACCACCCCCGCCTTGCGTGTACCCGATGGTGCAGCGTATACCTTCTCTACCCAATTGGCGGCCAGCTTCTGATGTTCTTGGGCATCTAAGTGTGTTTCCTGTAACATGACTATGTGTGCTTTCCAGCACTGTAACGCCAGGAGGATTTTGTACCGTTCACCACCGGCCCAATTCCTCCTACATTCCACATCACACATCTCACTGATAGAGCCATCAATTAGTCCCTTGAAAACAGAATAAAATGTTCCAGAACCTATTTACGCTTTTGGGACCGGGGCCCCCCAGCCTAAGCCTCGGCCATGTGGAATCAGCGGGATACACCTCAAAGTGAGCTCTATGCCGCTTCAGGTGCAGCTTCCAGCATGCGCAGTTGTATCCCTGGCCCCCCCTCTACCCCCACCCACCCCCTCCCTCCTTCCCCCCCTGAATCCCCCAAACCAATCTAAACAAGCCCTCTATTGGGCAGGAGATTGACATGATCCACGTGGCAGGGCCCCACTCCCCATTTTGTAACCAGAATGTCCATGAATCCCAGCTCTGTGATGTCTCAAAACCTCTATGCCATAATTCCAACAGCTGATGGGAAAGATAGTAATGTAAAACAAAGTACACCAGTCCGGCTGAGCTTGTACTCAAAACAACCAGCCTCCATCACCTTCCATATGGAATTGGCAATAGCCTTGACGACCAGTGGCAGGCCATCTTCTGTTTCCTTCAGCTTGGGGTGAAGGAAAGCTTCTGCCGAGAGGAAGAAGTGCACCCCATTGTTGTAAAACAGTTTCAAACATGCAGGGAATTGCAGCGTAAATTTCAGTTAGTGCCTAATCAGAAGGGAACAGATACCAGTATAGGCCCTGCGTTTCGCTGCCACAGCCGAGGAGTAGTCCGCAAACAGCAAAATCTTCTGCCCCTCATATTCTAGATTTTGCTCCTGCTGATAGCGGGATAGTAGCAGTATATCCCCCAAGCTTCAAAATGATTAACAAAATCATTTTGAAGCTTGGGGGATATACGTGGAGGAAGAACTAGAAGACTGTGAGAAATTGGGCAAAATGGAACAAAGGTGGGCTAAATTAAAAGGAGCTGAAGAAGAGATCATAGCATAGAAAGGTAAAGAGCCAGTTAGTTCCCTGCTCCAGCCTCCCCATCCTGTCCATGATCCAATCTACATGCTGCCTGAAGTAGAGGGTTTTTCTCTGTTCTGCTGCCCGGAGGGGACTTTATTTTATTAAGATTCTTTATAAACTGCAACATCCAAATTAATATCAAAGCAGTTTACAATAAAGGAGGGGCTGGTGTGGGGAGTGTTGAGGCTGCTGAGCTTCTGTCATTGTTTGCGTGCAGGGTGTTATGCCTGGGCTGCTAAGAGAGGCAGGTGTGAAAAGAGCAGGGAGACAGAAAGAGGACTGGGATTAAGAGACTGCTGGGAGGACAAATGGGACTGAGAGAAGTGGTGGGGAAGAAAGAGAGAAAGGGAAAGACTACTGGGAGCATTGAGAGAGGGAGAAAGACCCTTCCCCTTCTTCGTTCCTTCTTGTTTCTTGAAAATGTGAGGCTCTTCGGGTCTATACATTCTGGTTTCTTGGCTCTTAGTCTGTGAAAGGTTGGTCACCCCTGGTCTAGATCATTATGTCCAGAGTCCATGGTCTCAAACAGAGGACTCATGGTCAATAAACCAATTAGCAACCAGAACAATTTGTTTGGCGTCACTCCGTTTTGAGCCAAGTTTGCAAGGACAGGCAGTAAGGCAACAATGCAAGTATATGTATTAGCATAAACAAGCAAGGAGGAACTTGCAGTTAAGGGTCTCAGAAGAGGCGAATCTCCTCTTTTCGTGGGCAAAAGACAATTTGCTTTAGATTTCTGTGCTACATATACTGGGAAAGTAGACATCTCCCTGATCCAGGAGAGTAGGAGTTGAGCATCAAAGTGTTTCAGATGGTGGTACAAAGATAAGTCTATTTGAGGCATGTCCTAATGGCAACAGAAAAGAATGCAAAAGAAACTGTTTTTCAGCCAACTCAACGAGACCGGTTCCGATGGAATAGACGGCCTGGTACAGTCTTGGCCACAGACAGACTGATGCAGGTCTTCCCCACCATAGCTCTTGATAGGGTGTATTTTTTGAAAAGTAGAAAAGGAAAAAGCTTGACTAGTGCCAGTGGCTCCACATTGGCCAAGGTAGCCTTGGTATGAGATTATGAGGAGACTAAATGTAGATTATTTGCTACAGTTTCCAGGAGTTTATGGTCCCCTGCATCAGAGACCAATTTTAATGGGATCCTGCACTATTTTATTTTACAACATACGTCTTGAGAGGAAAAAGTAAAGAAAGGCTACTTTTCTTCGATGTTTTCAACATTACTGAAGGCGAAAAAGTGATCTACTTCCTTAACATACATACTTGTATGGCATTGTTTTGAAGCGTTTTGTAAGGATTTCTCCATCTCACCTTGGTGGTCGCAGATCTCCAACATACTGTCCTTTTTGCAAAAGGGATTAGACAAGTGTCTAGCTCATAATACAAAGAGATGGTAACTTTAAAATAAGCAAGTGTGCACCCACATAAGCGCATATGTGGGAACAAGCACTCACATGCTGGAATTTTAAAATCGCCTGTGCAAGTGCTGCATATAATATAAAATACCCCTGGGGGTAATTTTCAAAAGGATTTACATGTGTAAATGAAACAAGTAATACAGCAATTTCAAAAGCCATTTACCCGCATAAAGTGCACGCAGGTAAATCCTTTGGACAAGTCAATGGCATATTTTGTAGCAATTTTCAAAAGCCCACTTACATGGGTAAAGTGCATTTACATGTGTAAAACCCAATTTTAAGCATGTAAATACTTTTTAAATTCAGATACTAAGGAGGTAATTTTCAAAAGGATTTACGTGTTTAAAACTTTTACAAATGTAAATGCATTTTAGCTGTGTAAGAGGGTTTTTGAAAATTGCTACAATACATGCCATTGAATTGACCATAGGATTTGCACACATTAAGAGTATTTACATGGGTAAATGGCTTTTGAAAACTGCTACGATAGTATATTACATTTCCATGCATAACTACTTTGAAAATTTACCTGTAAAGGTTCAATTAGCAGCGATAGCCTGATACAGAGGAAGAATGAAAGGTTTATCTGTCATGTCTCAACCAAATACAGCGTATTTTTTTTTAAAGGAATTAAAAGATTATTCCCAATATACAAATCTCTAATACCACATTGGAATCTAAATTTGGTACTAAGTCAGTGGTTCTCAACCCTGTCCTGGGGACCCCTCCCAGCCAGTCGGGTTTTCAGGATATCCACAATGAATATGCATGAGAGAAAATTTGCATGCACCGTCTCCATAGCATGCAAATTTTCTCTCATGCATATTCATTGTGGATATCCTGAAAACCCGACTGGCTGGGGGGGTCCCCGGGACAGGGTTGAGAACCACTGTACTGTACTAAGAGCTCTAACTAAATTGCCTTTTGAGCCATTGAAGAAAGTAACTATCAAAGATTTAACGTTGAAGTCCATGTTTTTAGTATCCGTCACTTCTACACAAATATCGGAAATACAGGCATTATCATTTAGAAATCCATTTTTAAAGATCAATTCAGAGTCAGTATCTATAACTCTTGTACCTTCATTTTTGCCAAAAGTAATTTTGCCTTTCCATTTAAATCAATCCATTAACTTGCTGGCCTTTTCAAAAGAAGACTATCAAGGGAAAGAGAAGTTATTAAAGTTTTTGGATGTCTGATGCACTCTATAAAATATTTAGAAGTTACAAATTCATTTTGGAAAATAGATAAGTTATTTGTGTTTTTTGGAGGACAACAGAAAGGGGAAGCAGCTACCAAGGCAACAGCAGGAAGAAGGCTAAAGGAAATAATTACTTCTGCTTACATTCTGAAAGGAAAGCAGGTACCAAAAATAATGAAATCTCATTCAGTAAGAGCACATTCTTTTCCATGGACAGAATTAAGTAAGGTAGATATAGCAGATATTTGTAAAGCAGCTTGGTCTTCATTACATACATTCAAAATGCAATATAGATTAAACGTTTTGGCAAAATAAGATGCTGGCTATGGGGCAAGCATCTTAAAAGCAGGTTTAACATTCTCCCACCGTATTTGGGCTTTGGTACTTCCCAGTTATTCTGGACTGGTGTAGCAGAAAGACAAAGAAGAAAAAAACTTACCTAATAATTTCTTTCCTTTACTTCTGCTGTACCAGTCCAGAAGCCCTCCCAAAATTTAAAAAAAGGAAAGTTCAAGAGAATGCTCTCCTTAATTATTTAATTAATAGTAATTTGTTTTATGTAGAAGGTTTTCCAGATTATTCACAGCCAAAATAATAATAATAATAAAAAAAAATCAGTCTGGGTCTGGCTCCCAGACTTTCCCCCCTTGTCCACCAAATCCACTTAAGCAAAGACCACCAACCTTCCCCCTTCCCAGCCCTTAACCCATCATAGATATGCAAGGCTTCTGGGGGCGGGAGCAATCTCCAATCGCTCCTGCTCCACTTTTCCAACGCAATCGCTTCTCAACCTGAGCGTGAGGTCCTGTCCCCGGAAGACCAGCACACCTGCCATGGAGAAGGGCAGGGGTGGGGAAAGGCCAAGGGATCATTGTTTATATGGGTGGGGGATGGAGTACTTCAGTTTTGTTTTCTATATTTCATTTTAGGTAAGCAAAGTAAAATGGAATAAATAAGATACAAAATGAAAAAAAAAAAACCAAAACAACCTGCTGCTGAATATAGTTGGATAAAATTACATGGGTTAATTTTAGCCAGGGATACTTAGGGCAGCTACGTTTCTGACCAGACTTGTGCTTGTAACTTTACTTTAGATGGAGAGTGCTCAATATATTGCTCAACCTCAACATTTTAGCCCTGCCTCTGGAATGCTTCAACTGATGCTTTTTGTTGGGTAATTTTTATGTACACAAAATGTATGCAGTTGGCAGAGGTAAAATTAAAAAACTTAGGGGCAGATTTTAAAAGCCCTACACGCGCCAAGCCTATTTTGCATAGGCCCGGCAACGCACGCAAGCCCCAGGATGCGCGTATGTCCCGGGGAATGGCCAGAGGCCTTCGTAGGGCCACTCAGCCGGTGCGCGTAACCTACGCTTGCCTGGGGGCAGGCGCAACTTGTAAAACAAAGGTGAGGGGGGGGGTTTAGGTAGGGCTGGGGGCGGGGCACAAGGAAAGTTCCCTCCGAGGATGCTCTGATTTCGGAGCGGCCTCGGAGGGAATGGGGAAAGCCATCGGGGCTCCCCTAGGGCTCGGCGCATGCAAGGTGCACTAGTGTGCACCTCCTTGCGCGCGCCGACCCCGGATTTTATAACATGCACGCATGTTATAAAATCAGGCATAGATTTGTGCACGCCAGGTTGTTTGCACAAATCTACGCCCGCACGTAAGTATTAAAATCTGCCCCTTAGCATTTGTGCACATAATGTAAAAAATTATGTACACAATGGCTTTGAATGTTTACCTTTATATTCATGATATAAGGCCATAGTTTATGTTCATGGCACACAGGTATTAAGTGATGTTTGGGAAAGGAAACAGTAAAGCATAGTGGAAGTTCAAAATTTCTGTAACACATATGAGAATCATTTCGAACAGGTTCATTATAAACCATAAAAAACCCAGAAGACAGACTGGGCACCTTAATACCCTTTAAGATGTGGTGATATCAAGACATTCCCAGGGTTTTTACAGAGACTGACAAATGTGTTCTTTTTCACTCAGCAATTTATTTGTCCAGCAACAGATTTACCCCTTGGTTGACTTTACACAGGAAATTTGGCCACCCCCTCTGGCTGGGAAAAGGAGGTCCCCTCCCAAGTCACAATGGGACTGTGGGAAATGAGTGATCCCACTGGGATGACACAGCCATGCTGCTATAGTTTGTGTCTGCCAGCACAACACCAATGGCCTTTCTTAGTGTGGATGCCCATAAGCAATTTTTTAGTCTGCCTATTGGGAAGTTCACTCCTGTACACAAATTTGATATGTAAACTGTTTGTGGTGGGTGATTCAGTGGTTTTGCATGCTTTGTTGTTTATTGTTCTGCCCTGTGACACTTTTCCCCAGAGATCTCATTTCCTGTGTACTGGCCTGCAGGTGGTGAATGCTGCCTTGACTCAGAAGGTAGCTAGATCAGTATTCACATCCCAGAATCCTGAGAAAATGTAAAACAAACACCCTGCAGTGCCATTTGCTAGAAAGCCAAATATTAGTATTTTGAGAACTGATTAGCCTGGCAGACAGAGAACTTGCCCATAAAGGCTCTTGTCTCGGCTGGGAGTACAGAGGGAACAGACAGCTTTGCTGAAGCTCTGTTCAGCTCCTGTGAATAGCCTTTTTCCTGACCTCCCTGGGCACCACATTGAAGTAGTGTAGTTTCATTATCTTTTGCAGTTTAATCCTTGTTGTTTTACCTGTTCCTGCCTGCATATTATATTTTCTATCCATTCACTGTTCCCACTTTTTGTTAATAAACTTATTAGTTTGTTAGCTTTGCCTCTCTTGGATTGATTAATAATCCCCGTATTGTGTATATTTGCTCTATGAGACTATGTCTAGGAACTGTGAGAGCCTTGAGTTGTGTGGGGATATCTTGCAGGTGGGAACCTGCCCAGAGCAAGCAGGAACCCAGTTGGCAGGTGGGAGGTTGCCAGTGTAGGAGCACATGCACAGGTGCAGACGGGCCTGGGCAATGCTTAGCAGGACCCTCCAAGTGGCCACAGGGTTACCCTGAGTGGATGTGAGGGGTAGCACTGAGGTGTTATGGGACACTGTTCCAACTGTTTATTATAAATTAAATGAAATAATTTTAATGACATCAAAAGGCGATTTGCCCGCACCCAAAATAGGAAAATGCAGGGTAAAATAAAGCTGTGATTTTACAAGTTGAATATAAATCTTTGGCTTTTGGATTTTTTTGACTGGATAATATTTATGTGTAAATAGTCATAATGCTTCTTGCATGTTCTTGTAAATTAGGCTCAATTTTATTTACCTTATAACATGTAGGATAGTTTTCTATGTCTCTGTAAATATTCTTTTCCTTTTGAAGAGATGCTGAGGCTTCATCTAACCTAATTAATAAAAATAAAATCAGCAAGAAATTCACACTTACATATAAACAATAAGAAGGGATGGCATTTTCTTTCCAATGTGATGTTTACAATAGTTACTTGAGGTGAAGTATTCTGAGTTGCCAAAGATACTTTTTTCAGCCTTTATGAAGCCTTTACTTACTCATTCTGGCCAACCACTCAAGAGTTTACACACCACTCACAGCAGGAGTGATGACTGCTGAGCACTAAATGCTCCTATGGATGTCCTCTGGACATTTAATTTTGTGTTAACATTGAATTCAATTTTGTTACATAAAAAAATTCCAACACTAAGCCTGAATACAGAACTACTGCTTTATACCCAATCTTGACTCACAAAAGTATTTGCAGACTACAAAATGCTATACAAAGTCATACTTTAAAATCTAGTCTTGATTTTCAAGTTGGCCCCAAGGGACAGGCTACAGCACTACGCAGAAATCTGGTTTCAGATCCTGACTGGAACCAGCCTGGCCAGGGTGTGCCATAGATTGATATGGCCAACAAATGGCATGGAGGCTGATACTCGAAGGAGATGCACCTCTCATATTGTCTGGAAAGGAGGGATCAAGGATGGGGAACTATAAGAGAAAGGCAGGGGAAATTCTAGTCAATGTAATTTTCCAGTTTTTTTTTTTTTAGAATTCTAGTGATGGAAAGAAGTAAACCTCATATGATCTAGGAGAAGGTTCTGGTTGTCATGTCACTCTTCAAAACTAACGGGGTTGTACATAACAATATGAATTATAGTTATATTATCCAAACAAATACTTACAAAATGAAGATAATTCAAAAACAGGCACTACTGTTCTTATTTTAATCTTACAGATTAGTGTTTGCTTTGAAAGCTGAAGCTAGCATCCTATCTCAGCTTCATGCTGCAACACATATACCTCTTTGGAACCGTTACAAGATCAGGATGAAACACACTGCTGTTGTGCACAGTTATCACTAATTGTTACAAACTAATACATCAGGTTCAGGAATACATCTGGATTCACCGATATAATGTAGATCTGTGAGGAGACAATTTTGAGGATAGTAGGCAAATTGGTGACAAGTCCAGTACAAAATGCCCAAGTACTCATTACAGGCACACACAGAGGGAACAGGCATTCCTAATGTACTCTGATTAGTCCCCTGGGCTTGTTATTAATTTACAATCATATTAAAATAATGTCTCGCGTTAATGACTCTTGATCCCAATCTATTTGGTAGCCACTCTTTCAGGTCTGGAGTCACCACTAAGTATGGCACTGGGTTTGTCAGCTGCATCATAGCAAGGATAACACAGTGAAAGTTCATCTGTTTTCAGCAAATGTGAGGCAAGTCTAAAGGAAGAATTCACAGTCCAGTGCCTTAACTACTTTCGTGTAATGGTACAGATTTTAGAGTGGAAGAGGATGCTATGGAACTTGGGGCACTCCATAGAAACACAGAAATATGATTGCAGGAAAAGAACACATGGCATATCTAGTCTGCTCAACTCTACAATCCGTACCACTCCCTAAGAGATCCCCTATGCTTGTCCCTTATGGGAGCCACCTGGGAATGGTAGCCTAAGGAATGCAAGTGTGACGGATTGACCAACCGGGAATGCACTGGAAGCAGCTAATTCCCCTTTTACATAGAAACATAGAAACATAGAAATGACGGCAGAAGAAGACCAAATGGCCCATCTAGTCTGCCCAGCAAGCTTCACACATATTTTCTCTCATACTTATCTGTTTCTCTTAGCTCTTGGTTCTATTTCCCTTCCACCCCCACCTTTAATGTAGAGAGCAGTGATGGAGCTGCATCCAAGTGAAATATCTAGCTTGATTCGTTAGGGGTAGTAGCCGCCGCAATAAGCAAGCTGCACCCATGCTTATTTGTTTTACCCAGACTATGTTATTAGCCCTTATTGGTTGTTTTTCTTCTCCCCTTTTATAGCAGTAGGCAGACATGCCAGCCCATCTGAGCACCCTGATCATCCACCTGGGTGGCAAAACCCTGGCAGCTTTTCCTGCTTACTGCTGATAAGAATGATACATCACAGCATACATGTTCTGATTTCATGACACACAAATCCTATGATTAGGCATCATTCCCCACCGCTATTGGAGTCATCAAAAATGTATACAAGGATTAAAGAAGGTAAACATGGTGGCACACAGGTTTGTTAGGTTCACCAAATGTAGATCACTTCTGATAGCGTAGGGATGTATAGAACGGATGAAAATTTGACATCAGCCAGTACCTCTTCAACAACTCTCTTCAAAAAGCACTGGAGGCAATATTCGGTTGTGATTAATGTGGCTGTGCTGCAACTTTATGGAAGAGGGAGCTTGGGGCAAGTCTGAGAGACTCCCTGGTCATGGAGGCTGGAGTGGAAGAAGCAGTGGTTAGGACAGCGCTGTTGTCAGACCCGTCTATTTGGTGGGTAGACGTGGCATAGGGAGAACTTGGAAGGCTGCTGGGGCATGTTTTTCAACCTTTTCATACCCCGGATATATGTACATTAACAAAAATGTTGTAGGGCACACCAACCTCCAAGCAGCTGACAGTGCGGTGATGGAGAGGACTCATTGCCAAAAGAAGAGCTAGGGAAACACTGAAAGCCGCACTGGCCGCTCTTTCAAATTTTAAAACAAAGGGAGAGAGATGGCGAATACAACATGAACCCATTATAACAGACCCCTCTCAATTTATTTACAAGTTCAAGAGAAGGGAGATATCGGTATAACATAGGCAGCCAGAATGGTTAGTTACCTTAGTTGCCACATGCCAGAGCTTCTTCACTCTGCTGCTCTCAGCACTCAAAGGTAGAGCTCAGTGCATGCTTTCCCTGGCTCACTCAGTCTGGAGATAAGACAGAGGCTAGAAGGTCTTAAAGACAGGCAAGATGAGGTATTCTGTGCAAAATGTGTACTAGATAAAACAGGTCCCAGCTATCTGTGCTCTGCATGCTGCTTGTTAATTACCAGGGCTCATGCTGTAGCTAGGAGAAGCATGCATGATCACATGTATTCTCAGAAAAGAGTTCCTACAAATTTAAGAGCCATCACTGATGAATTTTGTTGCTGTGAAATGCTGAGTGCAGAGTCCAGATGCTGGCATGGATCTTAGAATCAGGCAGTAGGGACTTTTCCATGGGACACCCATTCGGGTCTGAGAGCACACTGACTGGGAAACAATATGCTGGGGAACTAGCAGAGTTCAGCTGTTCCAGAAGAAAGCAGCATAGCTGGTAACCTGGCAGGAGCTTGGATGGTGGAGCAGAGGAAGCAACCTAGCTGGTCCTATGGTAGGTAGTCAGTGAAGACTAGCCAGACTGATCCACAGTGAACACAATCAGTGGAAGGAGATATGGGGTTTTATGTCTTGGATATGTGATACAGGTTATCTATGGATCTATATATGAATAAATATACAGCCCTTGGTTTCCTACAGAATTATTTTTGGTTCTTCAATGAGTTTGGATTAATGTTTGAGTAGCAGACATAGAAAAGGATACTGGGAAGGTCACGGTTGCCTATGTTAGGGATTAGCATATGCTTGGAGAAGGGCAGGACAACATACCACCTTTGGGCATATCCATAGTTAGGAGATAATGTTAGTGTCAATGCAAGCTGCATGACAGAGCAAAACCATACCATGCCTAAAAAACTAAGCAGCAGCTGAAGCCTGGATACAACTTACTTTGTTTTCTCCTATAGTCTTGGGGGAACACAATGCCATGAAATTGTATACGGATTTATGTAATCCACACCAAACAGTGTATGGAGGTAGTGGAATATAAGAAATACCAAATAAATAAATAAATCTTGCCCACCAACTAAAGGCCATTCTCTTATCCCCATGCTGTCTTTGATGTATTCTGATTTAATAATACACCTCTGTGCCAGGGAGGGTCATTTTATGTAATTTCCATTCTTTAACTGTGCTTTAACTCATAAATTGACCATTTGAAAACTGGCTGCTCTATATATGAGTAAGAGTACACATGTAGATCCTCTATACATGTACTTTTACCCACAGCAGGGAGGAGGAGTTCTTGGGGGCATGGCTGGGGTAGGGTTTAGAATTGTGTGTGCAAATGTGTGCGGGTTGTTTTCCTGGGGTAATTTTCAAAGGGAATGCAGGCACATAAATTCCACTCAGACTTTGCACTTATTCGGACAATCTTAAAATTACCTCCAGGAGGGCAGTCTCTCTTAGGGATGTGCATTTGTTTTGAACGAATGTGCAATCCTTAACGTATAGGTCCCTATTCGTTGCATTCGTGGGTTCCCGAAACGTATGGCGAACCCCCATGAATGCAACATATCATTAACGAATAAAACCACCACCCTCCTGACCCTCCCCAAGACTTGCCAAAAGTCCCTGGTGGTCCAGCGGGGGTCCTGGAGCCATCTCCTGCACTCAGGCAGTCGGCTGCCGGTATTCAAAATGGTGCCAATAGCCTTTCCCTTACTATGTCACAGGGGCTACCGGTGCCATTGGTCAGTCCCTGTCACATGGTAGGAGCACAAGATGGCACCGGCCGTCCATTCTTCCTACCATGAGACAGGGGCCGACCAATGGCACCGGTAGCCCCTGTGACATAGTAAGGGCAAAGGCTATCAGCACCATTTTGAATAATGGCAGCCGACGGCCCGAGTGCATGAGATGGCTCCAGGACCCCCGCTGGACCACCAGGGACTTTTGGCAAGTCTTGGGGGTCAGGAGGGTGGGGGGTTGTAGTTAATTAAATTTAAAGGGTTGGGATGGGGGTTTTTTCAACTTTAATGGGAAACGAATACCATATGTAACTAATGGATGAATCGGGTTCCCCTGAAAACAGATGCAACGGATTTGGGTTCAGTCGAATAAGAATACCGAATCGGACGAAACCGTCCCTTCTGCACATCCCTAGTCTCTCTCACAGTGGTAAGAATCAAGATAACTATGTGTGTCGTAAGACGGCAACTGCAACAGTGGAAAGCTCCTACAAAAGATCCTGGGCTTTGCTGCAAATACTAGGTTTAGGTACTGAACATATCTTATGGCTTAAGACTTAGCAACCATACTGCTTTACTATAACGCCACCTGAAAAACTGTGTTGCTTGACACTTCCCCTGCTTAGCATGCCTATCATACTATCTTTATTAGAACAAACTGGAAGCTATTTTTAAGGGCAAAACATTTCTCAATGATCTCATTAACTGAATTTGTATTTTTAGTTTTTAAAAATTCTCCCTTAATAATCCCACTACCCCAAGCCCAGGGAGCTTGGCAGACCCTCTCACCTCTGATCCCTTGCATCGCAGTGCTACAACTGGAACCCAGGGACTAGCCCCATCAATTATTTTCTTATCTTGTATCAGAGGGGTTGGAATTCCTCTCATTGAATCTATGCACTAAGAGGACAATAGCCAATGGGTTATTACTTTTTACCTGCAGGCTTTAAGCCAAGTGCCTAAGTACCACCCGCTTGACTCTGCACTTTCTGTGAAATGCTCCATGCATACATTTTAAAATTTAAGAGTGCATGCACTTGGAAGTCCCTTCCCAACTCTGTCCCTGGCAACACCTCATTTCACTGTGGCTAACATTATGTACACAGGGGCACTACGCTTGTAATTTTATCTACACATACGGTGGGTGATTTTCAAAGCAGTATTTTACCCATAGAAATGGCTTTGAAATTTTCCCTCCTTAGGTTTTCACCCATTTCGAGTCTATGGGAAAACTCTTAGTACATAAAGCCCACTGAGAATTTCAGGACATCTGATTAATGAAAAGACTAAAAGGACATATTGAACATTTCTAAATCAATGTATTTTGAAAGAAAAGTCAACTTGCTGTAATGTACAAAGCAAAATTTCTCTGATTTATCTGCAATTATAGATTTTGAAATTTTTACAAACATCAAAATCATGCAGGGTACAGAAATTAAATTTTAACTTCCCAATATTTGGCTACAAAAAACCCCACCACTCTAGTGCAGTTGCCTCTTCCTCCCCACTCTATGTCAGAACAGTGATGATATGTGCACCTATGAGCCCCTGGGTTCATCGGGCAAGTTTTATATAATACTGAAATTTATGAATTTGTAAATATCTTCCCTTTTACAGAATACTCTTTTCCTTCTTTTATGCTGACAACTATATTCTAACATTCCATATTCCAATGTTTAAAATGCCCCCAAGCACAAACAAACAGTCTAATCCTGATATGGTGAGATCAGGTAAGATCAGGTAAGATCAGGTAAGATCTGGTGAGATATGGTGAGATCTGAAACAGAGAGAACTTAAATATACAGAGAAAGCCGAGATGCTTAAAAGTCCAGGGAAATCTGCAACCTAGGTATGAAGACAATGTTTATGATGGTTTTCCTAATGACTCTCTATTTTGTTTTCTGCATTACTGGCAGAATTGTTTGTTTAGGCTGTGCCCGAAAACACAGAAGGATCCATTTGTCTTCTTACCTAGTAGAGCATAAATAGAAACAACATTTCAAACAGCAAACGAAAAACCCAGACGTACCTGCGTGCTCTTACAAGAAGTCGTGAGGCTTTTCCCAACAATTCTACAGCCTGACGTAAACGTTCCTCATTCTTAATGAGCAGTGGAAAGGAAAAACACCAATGATTAGCTTTCATTCTCTAGTGGTTTAATCATTAAAGTTTAAATCATTTCAGTTAATGAATCTAAATTATTTACATAATATGGCCCCATTTCTGTGCTTGCTGCATACCACCACCTCCTTTTGCCTTTCTGCACTTAGCGCCCTAGGTATGGACCCAGATGTGACTGACGGTGCTAGAAACTGGTTGAGTGGGATGTGAGAAAGGGTAGTGGTGAATGGATTTCACTCAGAGGAAAGGGGGCTTACCAATGATGTGCCGCAGGGATCAGTCCTTGGTCTGGTTCTGTTTAACAGTTTTGCAATTGATATTGCGGAAAGACTGTCAGGAAAGGGCAGATACCCTGGAAGGAGTGGAAAAGAAAAGGAGAGATCCAGGGAAGGCTAAGGAATGATCTAGGCTCTGGCACGTATGATTTAATGCTAAAAAAAAAAAAATGCAGGGTCATGCATTTGGGTTGCAAAAACCCAAGGAAGCAGTATAGGGGTGAAATTCTTTTGTGCACAAAACAGGGAGTGGGATCTGAGCATGATCATATTTGATAATCTTAAGGGTGGTCAAATAGATAGATAAGCCAACAGCAAAATCCAGAAGGATGCTTGGGTACAAAGGGAGAAGAATAGCTAGCAGAACAAGGAAGTGACACTGCCTCTGTATAAATCTCTAATGAGATCTCATTTGGAGTACTGTGTACAATTCTGAAGACTGTACCTTCAAAACGATATAAACCAGAGTTGGTCCAGAGGGCAGCTACTAAAATGGTCAATGATCTTGCCAGGTTCTTATGGCCTGGATTGGCCACTGTTGGGGACAGGATGCTGGGCTTGATGGACCCTTGGTCTCACCCAGTATGGCATGTTCTTATGTTCTTTTAAAGTATATGGGAACACACTTATAAGATCTGAACTTGTATACCATGGAGGAAAGGCGGGAAATAGGAGATATGTTAGAGACATCTAAATGCATTCAAGGAATAAATGCCCAGGAGGAGGGTCTCTTTTGACAGAAAGGAAGCTTTGGAAGGAGGGGTCACAGGATGGGTATGAAACAGGGTAGACTCATGAAATAATCTATTGAAATATATCTTTACAGATGCATGGAACAGCCTTCCTGTGGAGGTGATGGACACAAGGACTGTATCGGAATTCAAGAAGTACATGGGACAAGCACAGGTATCTCTGAGGGAGATAAAGGGCCTATAAAGTTGAGCAGCAGATGTGAATGGACAGACTAAATGGACCATATAGTCCTCATCTGCCATTATGTTATGTGTCCATGCTTCTATTCAGTGCTATTGTCTAGCTTATAAACCGGATAGGGACCTGCAATCATGTGTGCCTGTTCACAGGGTGGGTAACTTTCAAACAACTACATGTGGCAGCATATACGTGCATATCATAAAATACAGGGAACATATGTGCATAAGTATGCTTACGTATGAAAACATGCAATGCATTGAAAGAGCATATCTCAATGCATAGAATGCATGTATTTTTTCTACCTATTTTAAAAATATACACGCATACATTTTTCATAAAAAAATAAAGTAAGACTTACTAGCGCAAATCCTGATTTATGCCCATAAGTAGGCACATTTTAAAACATGAGCATGTAAATGAAATTAACCAGTTAAAAGTTACTCCACCAGTTTTCCTAGTCCTTCTCCAGGTCATTGAAACCCTCCTGGTTCTTCAGCCTGCACTCCCCCAGTTAACCCAGACCTCCCGCTCAGCTAATACACAGTAAGCACGTCTGATACCAATTATGCCAGATAATTAGCAAATGCAAATTTCCGCAAGTTGGCAAATGTATGTACTTGTCTTTTAAAATAGCAACTTATGAGTGTAACTGCTAGCCCCGCCCTGGAATGCCCCTTTATTATGCGCGTAAAATGTAAAGTATGCATGAACTTTTGACTTTTATATATTACTGGTTGCACACTAATGGCCACTAATGCTTGTAACGCTTCAAAAATTCACCCTTCAGTATTGATTTCTTTCAACTTTTTGCATTGCTCTTCTTTGTTGTCTAGTACTAAGTATTTTCAACAATGTTTTATAAACAATGGGTCTTGCCTTACATATCTCCAGGTCAAAGAAAGGGCCTACAGAGTCTTGAAAGATTATACATAATGAGATCTATAGTCAGCTGTTATTCATCTAAGCAAGTCAGATGGATAAAAATTTAACAGCGTGGCTGAATATACCCAGCTATCTAATAGTTAGTCAGATACGTTTATCCAGCTAACTTTAGAGCTGCCCAATAGTAGCAGGCCTATCTTAGCTGGTAAAGGCTGAGTATCAGCACTTATCTAAGTGGTCCGTATATGTGGCTCCATCCTGGAATGCCCCCGTCCCTCCCCACACTTAGCTGGATAACTGAATATCCAAATGGCACCACTCAGCTGGATAAGTCTGAATGTATCTGGCTAAGTGGTGCTGAATACTGACCTCAACATTTTCATATTAATCTTATGTTAATCCAATAAAAGGCATCCCAACCTGTGATGAATCTAGTTTTCTTCAATTCTGATACAGCTACTAGTATTCTGTACTATAGGCCAGAATCACAGATACATTAGAAACTTACTTCAAACACCGATGCGGACTGTTGATAAAGATGAACAGCCTTTTCCAGGTTCACATTTTCTATTAGCCTGAAATTTGAAGAAAACATTACCCTTCCGAATGAGTTATGTACTCTTACTTACTGGAAAATGAAAGCAGAACTTGAACTAAATCACAAACAATAAGAAACCTTCGGGAGTGTTGGTAGTTCAGCTAAGGACAAAATGTGGCTCTCTGCACTCCCACTGGAACAACTCAGCTGCAGCTCTTGCAGGAATCTTGGCACCAGAAGCTGAGAGCCAGGTTACTTCTGAGCAGTGCACGTGCACCACTGCATACAGCTTAGAGCTCTACCGCCCACAGCTCCTGTTCAGCCAGACACATTTTGAAAACTCGTGGATTGGAGTTTCTCATCTCATGATTCGTGAGAGCAGCAACCAGAAAGTGCTAGCCTGAGAGTTTTAAAAATGCTAGCAGTGCCAGTATGCTGACAGAGCACATCCCACAAGCTGCTGAAGAAACACAGGTCTGGGTGGCTGACAAAACCCAACTGCCAAAGACTGATGGAGGAAACCTGGGGTGGTTGGTGGAGTCCAGCTCAGTCACCAAAGACTGAAGGAAGAGGCCTCGGAAGGGTGAGAAACAGCCCATGGGGAAGGAGGGACAGAGGGCAGAGGCTGAGAAACAGCCTATGGAGGGAGGGAGGGGGGTGTTGAGAAACTGTCAGCGGGTTTGGGAGAGGAGATAGAGTGGGGTATGTTGAGAGACAGGACAGAGAGAGAGAGAGAGAGAGAGAGAGACTGGAGAGAGAGAGAGGAGGGGTGGAAGGACTGAGAAAGAGACTGGTGGGGATGAAGGGGAGGTTGAGAGCGCTTGCAGCTGTTGGAGAGACCTCCCCCCCTCCTCATCAGGCTCTTTAATACAGTGCATTCTGATTCCTTGGCTTTTGATGCATTAAAAGTTAGCCGCCTCACTTACTTTCCCGCCCGCTCCAGAGCCATCGCGGCTGTGTCAGGCGTCCCGTTCTCCAGGTACATCATGCTAGCTTTCTCAATAAGGTGCACTGCTTCAGGAAGCTTGTGCATCTCCTAGTATATATAAAAAAAAAAACAAAACATTCTTCGCAGATAAAGTGGACACATAAGACCTAAAGAAGAAATATGCATACATTTCTGACTTAAAATAAAGCTCCTATATGCAGTATTTCACAACTCCATAGGAAAGGTAGAGCTTATTAAACTGTATTAAATATTTTATCAATAGTAAGTTTAAGTAGCTCTCGAGTGATTGTACAGAACCTCCAATGAGCAGCCACCATTAGCAATGGTAATAAATTACTTTCCACCAAGTAGATCTGATTGGTTCATACAGTCTGTGATTTCATAGGCGATATTCACACTCTGCACAAAGCATTCAGATCATACTCGGTATAACAGAATGTGTAACAATGTTCAAAAATAGTGAGTTATTAGTATACCATTTTATTGTTAGAGGGCAACTACATACAATGAGTACTCTTGAACCAGGGCCACAAGTTTTTTTAAAACTATTTCAAAGCAGCACTTTTTGTGGGGGATTTGCTAAATTTTGCTCGTTAAGTCTACTGAGCTAACGGGTAGATTTTATAAATTTGTGCAAGCGCGTACTTTTGTTCTCGCACCAGGCGCGAACAAATGTACGCTGGATTTTATAAGATACGTGCGTAGCTGCGTGTGTCTTATAAAATCCGGGGTCGGCGCGCGCAAGGGGGTGCACATTTGTGCTACCTGCGCGCGCCGAGCCCGGCGCGCGCTGCCTGTTCCCTCCGAGGCCGCTCCGATTTCGGAGCGGCCTCGGAGGGAACTTTCTTTCCACCCCCCCCCGCACCTTCCCCTCCCTAACCCCCCCCCCAAGCCCTATCTAAATCCTTCCCTTACCTTTGTTGGCAGATTTACGCCTGCCGAAAGCAGGTGTAATGCCAGCAGGCTGCTGGCGCGCCATCACCCAACCCAGGGGCTGGTCCGGAGGCCTCGACCACGCCCCCGGGCCGGTGCCACGCCCCAAACCCCCCCACCCCCACCCCGACCCCGGACATGCCCCCTCCCCGCCCCTTTTATGAAGCCTTGGGACTTGCGCGCGCCAGCGGCCTATGCAAAATAGGCGCACCTGCGCGCGAGGGCCCTGTGCGCGTAAATCCAGCCGGATTTACGCGCGCAGGGCATTTAAAATCCGGCCCTGAGTGTTTTGTTTTCTTTTTTAAGTTACAAAGAACATGTAGCACAATGCTCTAGCATGTGAAAAATTCTGGGGTTTTTGCCTTCATCATTCTTCTGTACATCTCATGTGGCCAAATAGGGAAGCCCTTATGCTGTACATAAAAGAGCCTTCAAGAAAGTCAGTGAGCAATTTCATTCACAATTACCCAGGTTTTCCTCTGTATTTTATAATCCCTTCCTAATTCAGTTCAGCCATCATGACAGCACTCAGCCCAGGGCCATAAAGTACAACTCCTTCTAGAACCCAACTAGTCTGGCTCTTAGGTGTCACCACTGTATGATGTTTAGAAACTCCCTCCACCCAAAGGGGCTTATGAATGCTGCCACCACAGCATGCTCAGCTGGCCCAGGGAGCAGAAGACCTAACCTGGCAATTGAACCAGGCCATCTGCATCACACAGTGCACAGCACTGCCAAAGAATCACCAGGACAGCCTAATTCAAATTATCTTTAAGTCAAGTAAAATTCACATATGTCCATGATATGAGAGATATAATCAATTACAATAATGCATGATAACGCAGACTTCCATCTACATATGCATCAATGCATCCAAAGGCTTGAGCACAAGCCGACGGGTATCTCAGAACTGTTAAGTGTTAAAGAGCATTAATGCTGAATATAACGATTGCCAATAATATCGCAACTAGCAATATTCAGAGGTGAAACACAAGAGCATAATCTTGCTGGGATAGCTATCAGGAATAAGCAAGGAGGCTGTACAAGATCTCAAAAAAAAAAAAAAAAAAGATATGCCTAATTAGGAAAGAAGTTCACTAGATAGAGGAAGGACAATTTCAAAAGCCATATCTGCACAAACGGGCTTTTATAAAATTGCCCACACATATATTTTTACCCACATAGCAGCGAGGCATTCCTGAGCACAGGGTTAGGGAGGGATTCCAAATGCCACAAATATTAATTTTAAAAGGTGCATGCATAAATGTCTCGGGGATAACTACCCGCATGTAATTCCAGGTGTAAATATGCACAGGTAGTTTTCCCAGGGAAAGTTTCAAAGCAGAAGTGCACGCATACTGTCGCTTTGAGAAACTGGTGTAAAGTCTGCAGGCAAAAACAGCCCAAATTTTGCAGTCTTTGAAATTTGCCCCCACATGCACCAGTTCTACAACAATATGATCTGTCACATGAACACTGACCTTTAACATCATGCCAGCTTGCTCATAAGCTCTGTAATGAAAAGTAATTTAAAAAGAAACAAAAATCTTATTTCAATGTTTTGAACATTTAGTAAAATGCATTTTAGTATGATTACCACACTATCAACTGCAGTAGAGAAATTAACTACTTCTAATATAAAAATGTATAAAGTAATACAAGTAAACTCTGGCTAGTGCTGATTTTCACTGCCAGCTTGCTAAGTTTATGTGCACAAAGGCTGAATGCCCCAATTCTAAGTGGTTAAACTTTAGCCACTTAGATTTAGATTTTTGGATAAAGATCATGTATCTGGCTAAATTCAGCTGAAACTCATCCTAACTTAAGCAGCTAAAATTTTGCCGACTAAATCTATGTAAAAGGGGGTTGGAGTGGGTCGTGTTCAGGCACTGTTGAGCTCTAAAACTGTGGAGGAGCCGAGAACCTTGCTTCACTGAAAAGATGTTGTTGAAATGGACTTAACAGGTCACTTAAAACAGCTACATTGATATGTGTGACAGGGATTTATTTTTTTTATTTTAAATCAGAAAGCTTTTGTAGAATAAGAGTACAGATAAAGACGACCAGCTCCATCTGATCTACCTAATGCAACAGTGGCAGGGAGAAATATCCTAGTACATAGACCAGCAGGCTGAGAACCAGGGAAGCCAGAGTTCAAATCCTGAAGCTATTCCTTTTTACCTTGGGCAAATGACTTCACCTTCCACTGCTGCAGGTACAAAGCTAGGTACCTATTTACCAGGCTTTGTTTCTCAAAGACACAATACAGAAAGGGAAAAAAGCCTTAGCAGATCAGGCCCTTAGGCTGTAAACTCTTTGCAAATGGAGAAATACCTACTGTACCTGAATATAGCTCACCTTGAGCTATCAATGAAAGATATGAGCTAAATCTAGAACAAACAACAAATAGCTTAGGCCCTACTTGATCTCCAGGTTCACTCGTTTCCCAACTGCTAAGGATCCTGTGCACTTCTCCCATGCTTTCTTGATATTCCAACAGTATTTTTTTTCCTTCACCTCTATAAAAGGTCAACTCCTCTTTTTGTGAAGAAAAACAGTTCTCATTTTCCTCCTGAGTGTATTTTCTTCTAGCCTCAAGCAAGATCCCTTGTTTTAGAACTTCCTCTCCAGTAAAGTATCCTGGACATTTGTACATTATTTATTAGAGATGGGCTTCGTTTTTTTTTATGTCGGGTCAGGCTACAGGTCGGGGGATTTTTTCCGGCAATTTTCGCCAAACCCCCCCCCCCCCAACCCTTCAAATTTAGTTATTTACAACCCCCCTCAAAACTTGCCTGAAGTCCCTGGTGGTCGAGCAGGGGTCCCGGGAGCGATCTCCCGCTCTCGGGCCGTCGGCTGCCAGTAAATAAAATGGCGCCCTTGGCCCTTTACCCTTACCATGTGACAGAGGCTATTGGTGCCATTGGTCGGCCCCTGTCACTTGGAAGAAGTAATGAACGGCTGGCGCCATCTTAGAAATAAATTTGCCCCTCCCCCCGTGCTAACCCGAACAACTAATTTTCCCCGAAGTTCGGGTCCTCCAACCCATGCCGAATTGGACTATTTCTTTGAAATTTTCCAGTTTGGCAAAAACAATTCACATCACTATTATTTATACCTTTGAGGTATTGCAATATCTAGTATATCCCTCTTCTCTAGGATAGCAAACTTGTTTACCTGTAATGGGTGTTCTCTGGGGACAGCAGGACAAATCAACAACACAGTGGGTGATGTCATTGACAGTGCCGATATGCAATGTGCAGATATTCCTGTATAGCTGCCCCCGTGCTGGTCTCCTCAGTCCCTTTCCTAACTAAGCTTTAGCTCAGGGGAAGAGGGTGAGACTGCGCGGCTGATCTGTCCTGCTGTCCATAGAGAACACTTGTTTTTCGCTTTCTCTGTGGACAAACAGGTAAAACTACAGCCACATAAGTGAGGCCTCCCAAGCTGAGTACAGTGAAAGTATTAAGCTGTCCTTTGTTGAATACATTTCACAACCCAGATAAAAAGAGGACAGAGGGAAAAGCTGACACTAAAGCTCTTTAAAACCGCTTGTCAAAAGCTGCTATTATTGCGTGAGTCTTCTTCTAGACAGTAATGTTTGCTAAATACCCTGGATTGAAGATGTGCAAAAATGTGCTACTGAAGTTGCAGTGGCTCAAACCTGATGAGCTGAATTCCAGCATTAGAGAAACAAAAAGAAATGCACTGAGAAAGCCAGTTTGATAAGATCTGTTTCATTACTGGAAAGCCTTGCCTGCCTATGTCATAAATGAGAAATAACTGTGGAGATTTCCTGAAGAGTTTGGTTCTTTCCCAATAGAATAATAGAGTTCTTCTGCATAAGAAGAGTTTGTTTGCTCAAATGAAATGAAATTGTATGAAAAAAATAATAATGTGAGGATGGATGGTTTGATTTAAATGGAATTGAGATATTATCAGGCAAAATTCAGGATGAGTTCTCATTACCCTATTTTAAAAAATGTGTGTGTAAGAAGCACGGACTACTAAGGCTTGAAGTTCACTCACTCTATGGGCCAAGGTGACTGCCATGAGAAATAGATGTTTCTAAGTTACGAATTTGAAAATCCACCAACCCTAAAGCTATAAATGGCAATTTCATCAACTGGGCCAGAACTACATTAACATCCCACTGCATAGAAGAGACTTTTTTTAAACTTTATATTTATTAAACTATATACAGAGCAAAAACCTTGTACATCAGAAACACATAGGAATCACAGAATTAAGATTATCACATAAAGATACAATATGAGCCATAGCATTATTAGATTCCTATTCCATCACATACATCCAAATTGCGAGGGGGAAACGAAAAATCTAAGAGACCTAATGACACTGTACAAGAAAACAGTACAGCACAGAAAAAAGAACTACAACATAATAGATCTAACCTAGACCTTGTAAAGGTGTCTCTCAAAGCCCCCTCCTTAATCTGTGCAGTTCCAGGCATCTAGCCAGGTCCACCTTAAATGCCAGAGAGAGCGCACTGTGGGCAAGACCTTGCAGAGCAGGATTAAGGGTGCGGGCCCAGCTGGGAACAAACAGGCCCCACATCTCCAGGTGAGGCAGCTCCTGCCACATCTCTGTCCTAAAGTGAAGCTGTGAATTATAATGCTGGTGGGTAAGCAAATTACATTGTGAAGTTATGTTATAATAAAGTGGAATCTTTTAAGAAAGAAGGCTGCAGTCAGTGTGGTATAAGTCTCCAGCCTAAGAAGTTTGCTTGGCAATCTCACATACTGATTGGGAGCTGAAAGAGATGCAAGTGACTTCTTGAAATCCAAAAAGAACTTCAGTTGCTCGGGAACAAACAAAATATAAGAATCATTATTATACTTGTTAACGCATTTACAAGGGTAATGTAATGTAAAGAAAGCGCCCAAAGCAATAACTTCTTGCCTTAAAGAACTTCCTTACTTCGGGATCTGGTTGATATTAGCCAATTGTCTAAGTCAGTGTTTTCTAACTCTCTCCTGAAGGCATACCTAACCAGTCAGGTTTTCAGGATATCTATAATGAAAATGCATGACATTGAGATGCAATGTTTGCAAAGCTATGTATGCAAATCTATTTCATTCATGTTCACTGTGGCAATCCTAAAACCTGACTGGGTAGGTGTGCCTTCAGGAGAGGGTTGGGAAAGACTTGTCTAAGTAAGAAAAGACTAGAGCATTGTTGGTTTTTTTTTTTTTTTTTAGAACAGCCAGACACTTTGTAAAATCTCTGGGAACTACTGGTAGGCTAAAAGGAAGAACTCTGTATTGAAAGTGTTGCCCCTATAGAGAAAACCTTTGATATTTTCTGTGAAGCTAGTGGATAAGTATGTGCATACAAGCATCTTTAAGGTCCAAGGTTCTCAACCTATCCCCTAATTTTAGGTGAGGTAGGATAGTGCTCAGGGAATTCATCTTTTTTAAAGATACATTTAGATTTATGAGATCCAATATGGGACACAAACTTACCTGTCTTCTACAGAATAATGAAATATCTCTAATAGAATGCTTTTTCTTTCTCTGAAACAGACAGGCTGTCATGGTTTCACCTGCTATGCACCCTCCCCACCAGCAGAGGTCTTCAGCGAGCCCCACTCAGAGCTGCTCTAGTCAATTCCTTACGGATCACATGACACAGCAGATCCAGGCCTACTTAGCCCAGCCAGTCCAGTCCCTCCTTGCCTCTTCATGGAGGGGCCTCAGCTCCTTGACCTGGCCAACCTTGTCTCACTATATTTTGCCTTGTGGTCTACCCATGCCTCCTGCCCTGCCTTGTGGCCTATCCTGGGGCCTCCTGCCCTGCTCTGGTGCCTTCCAGGCTCTCTTGCATTGCTCAGTGGCTTTCTGAGTCTACCTGTCCCTGCCTAGCTGCCTTCAGGCCTACTAGGGCTACCTTGCCCTGTCTCATGCCCTGTTGGGCTTTCATGTTTACTGCTGCGTGTCCTAGTCCTGTCCTTGTCCTGCCCAGTCTAGTTCAGGCCCTTGTCTGTTTCCCAGGCCTTGTCCTTTGTTCAAGTCAGTCTGTATCCTAGACACAGTACCAGCTTTACCCTCGGCCCTGCCAGGATCCAGCTCCTTACTCTATATCCAACTCCCAGCCAGTACCTGAATTCAGCACAGCCATGATGTTCGCTAGAAGGAAAGTCCTACCAGCTCCCAGAACCCAAAGGGCTCAACCTGCAGGGGAGGGGGGTTAGTTAGGCAGATCACCTCTAATCCTGCCTTGTAGTCCTATGTTGCTTCTGCAGGGGTACTCCCTAATTCCAGCCTGCCAGACCATGACAAAGGCTCTATGGCTCAAGCTAGAAGAGAAAAGTCAGCTCTTTGATAATTTTGGGTTGGTCCTGAGAAGGCTGATGTAAAAAGGTTAAAGGAAAAACAGTTTGAAAATTCAGAAAATAAACTGTTGCAGATTTTGAGCATTTAATGATTGAATGTGATGATTGACTATTGAGGGAGAAAAACTTAAGCTTTCCCCTCACAGGAACGTTTTGTTTAACCACTTTTATTGTTTGTGAATAAACAAGTACAACAACTTCCCTGGATATGAGTCCTTATGAGCCACACTGATTACTACAAACAAATTAACAAAAAAAAAGCCTTCCCAGATTCGGATTAAATCATAACTCACCTCTAACCAACTTCCAATCACTACCCTTACGCAGAAAACCATAACTTCCTATCACTACCCTTACGTAAAAAACTACAAAAAGTTCAAATGGACATGACCTAGTAAATACCTTAATCTTTGTAAATGTACCCCGTCAAATTTCGGTTAATATATTCTGTTTAATTTCCTATCATTTTTCACTGCTCCTAGTTGTACTTATCCCTGTTTTATTGTAACTGTAACTGTTTTCGTTCAGCACCTGTTATTTATTTCGTTCACTGTAACTTTTATCACTCCCCTGTTTATTGTAAACCGGCATGATGTGATACTCTCACGAATGCCGGTATAGAAAAAACTAAAACAAACAAATAAATAAATAAATAAATAAATAGTGGCATTATCAACCCAATTTCTCTCCCACTATTACTCTCCCCCCATTTCCCCCTCCCCCCCCCACGAGCTGATCAAAGAGCAGAGAGGAACCACATTGAACAGTACTAGCACACGTTGTGTTACCCAAATCACTGAAAAAGCAGCATATGACCCCGCAAACATTATTCAAAAGCAGACTGCTGGATCTATGTGACAAAGATATACAAGGAATTTCTTGCGGAGTCTGGGTGACACTTTTGAAGCCATACAATCAATTTGCATCATTCGGTGCAGGTGGTTACGCCAAGCCTAGAATGAGGGTGGATCTGGGGGCTTTCCACTCTAACAAAATGAGTTTCTTCCTGACGTAGCAGGCTTTTCTCATAAACATGCGAGGACCCATGTCGCGAATGAAGGACGGTGGTATACAGTCAAACAACAACAGTTGAGGCGTGGGTGTGAAATGGACGCCCAATAGGCTTTTCAGATATTGTACAATCTGTGTCCAGAACCGTTGAATATGGCTGCAACCCCAAAACAAGTGTGAATGTGAGCATTCCGCCCGGCCACACTTCCCGCACACAGCAGAAAGTACCAACTTTTGAATAGAAGGCAAGCTTGGTGGAGATGAAACCTCTCCAAAGAAACTTACACTGCATTTCACGAAAGTACATATTGGAGGATACTATAGATATTGCGTTAAAGCTTGACCTCAGCATTACATCAAAGACAGTGAACCCTCCATCAGTATTCCATCGGTCTGCCAACAACTGGCTCGGGTCAGACCGCATCTGGGCTCGGAGCTGCTTACAGTAGCAGGAGAGTGAGGGTGCTTGCTTTTTGTTTAGTAAGAAAAAGGCCTCCAGACGATGGAAAACGTCTGGTCTCAAAGCGGTGTCGGGTAGAGAGTTGACATAATGGCGGAGCTGTAAATAGGAAAAGCTATGTGCACCAGATAAGCCGTACAGACAGGGCCGGCGCATCCATTAGGTGAACTTCGGCGGTCGCCTAGGGCGCTGAGCCGTAGGGGCGCCGATGAGCAGCCACGTGGTGCCGCAAGCGGGGCCTATGCCACTCGCAGCAAACAGAAATAGAGACTGTGTGCTTCTCAGGGCTGCGAGCAGCACACAGTCGGCACCGAAACAGGTGGGGGGGGACACGACCGGGGAGGGGGCGGCAGTGCAAGGGTCACCTAGGGCACCCAATACCCTTGCACCGGACCTGCATATAGATCCCGCAATTCTTGCAAAGGTAACAGTTTTCCGTCCCCATCTAATACATGGCCCAACTGATCTATACCAAACCCATTCCAATGTTGAAAACCAGCAGTTTGCGAGCCGGGCAGGAACCCTGAATTACCCCAAATAGATAGCAGGTAAGCGCACGAGGGTAAGGGTCAGCCATGCATATCCGACTGGGGTTATTAAAACATTTAAGATGACCGAGAAAGGCAACTGCCCCCCTGCAATCTGAATCTAAAGCGCAAGTCCAGCGGGGCTGCAAGAGTTTGCTCAGCCATAAGATTTACATTAGCGGCCTCACCTAACAACCAGTCCCGTACCAGTCATAAATTACTGACTAAATTATAGAGCTTCAAATCGGGGATCCCTATTCCCCCCATTGTGCTTTCAAATAGCTGAATGGGATCCGGGCCTTCCTGCCACATCAAATAAAGGACCTAACTGCATTTTCCAAGGCCATCAGGTCCCGTCATTTGAAAACCACAGGTAAGTTCTGAAATACATACAGCCACTGGGGAAGGATAATCATCTTAAACAGGTTAATATGGCCTCCCAGCGATAGAGGGAGGGACTGCCAAGCCTTTAGCCATTCTTGGGAGGCGACTAACAAACGAGTGATATTTAAAGAGTATAACTGAAACAATTGAGGGCAAGTCACACTCCCAAGTACTTAATCTTCCCCTTTGCCCACAGCAACGGGAACTGGCCTTCCCAGGTCTCCTGGACTGTATCTGGAAAATCCAGTGCTTCCGATTTGTTTGTTTTCAGTTTAAGGCCTGAAAACGAGCCGAATTCCGTAAATACTTGTAAAAGTGGTGGGAGGGATTCCTGAGGGTGAGTGAGAAAAACCAAAACGTCATCTGCAAACACAGCATACTTGAAAGTTTCCATATGGAAACGCACTCCCCGTATTTCCCTAGTCAGCTGGATCATGCGCAAGAGTAGCTCAAGCTGGAGAAGGAATAGTAGGGGGGCAGAGGGCATCCCTGCCTCATACCTCTACCAATAGAGAAGTCCTCTGACCGCATCCCATTGGCTACAATTGCTGTGGACGGGGATTGGTACAACAGGTGAATGGCTGTATTAAAAAGCCCATCAAATCCCATGCACTGAAGAACCTGAAATAAATAGTCCCATTCAACTCTATCGAACGCTTTTTCGGCATTGAAACTCACCACCAAATATGGCTCCTCAGCCTGAGTACAAAGGGCTATAGCTGTTAGGACCTTCCTGATGTTAGTAAGGGCATATCTCTTCTGCACAAAGCCCACCTGGCTGGGGCCTATAAGTGAAGGGAGTAGTGTTGCCAATCTGTCTGCTAAGAGCTTGGCCAGGAATTTGTGGTCCTGATTTAGCAAAGAGATGGGCCGATATTATGTGGTAAGTTGGTAGTCTTTCCCCTGTTTGGGTATGAGAGTGATATGGGCAAGGTTAGAGTGAGTGGAATATGCGTCGGTTGAAATTAAGGCGTTAAAAGTACGGGTTAGCGTAGGGACCACTAAATCCATCAGGTGTTTGTAAAATTCCGCTGTGTACCCATTAGGTCCAGGCGCCTTGAAATGCTTGGCTTGCTGAATAGTTAGCCTGACCTCTTCTTCCGTAACAGATTGGTTCAACCAGTCCTGTTGGGTTTGTGTTAATCGCGGCAGGCTTCTGGGTCCCAAGTTTCCGAGCGGGTACAGGCCAGAATAATATTCTTGAAACATATTCAGAATGGTAGGAGTGTCAGAAGCCATCCAGCCTGATGGACCTCTAATGGTGGCTATATAACAGGAACTGCGTTGGGTTCGAATGAGGCTTACAACCTGCCCGATTTGTTAATGAACTGGAATAATTTATATTAGTAGTAAACCAGACTTTTTTCCTCCCTTTGATGTAACAAGTTAATGGTGCTCTGAAGGGTAAAAAAACATTCCTTATTAACACAGGTGTGAGCATGTGCCAAATGGCGCTTTGCCCGCTATAGTTGCTCAGTCAGGGACAACAGCTGTTTATCTAGCATTTTCCTCTTACAGACCGTGTAGGAAATAATGTCTCCCCTCAGGACCGCCTTCGCTGTGTACCAAAATAGGATGGGGGTCAGCCACATGGGCTTTGTTAAGTTGTTGGTAATCTTTCCACTTGTCACGGAGGTACTCCTGAAATTGAGGACTATCTGCCAAATAGTATGGAAACCGCCATATAAAGGCTTGCGGGATTGCATGTAACTCTGTAAGCGATATCCACACCGGGGCATGATCAGAAATCACCATATAATCTATTTGGGCCTCGTGCAATTTAGAGAAGGTATGTGAACTGATAAGAATATAATCTAACCTGGATTGTGTGGGGTGTGCTCGTGATACATGGGTGAAATCTTTGTCCGAGAGTTGTAATGTCCTCCAAGCATCCACCAACTGCAAGGACTGTTCGAGGAAGAGAATACAATTACTAGAATGGGAGACACTCGTATGGGCTTTGGCCTTGTCTAGCTGAAAATCTCATACAAAATTAAAATCCCCTCCCCCCCCCCAATCATGATTTCATGGTCTACATATGGGAGTAGGTGGCCATAGATTTCTCGAAAAAAAACTCGAGACCAGGATTATTGGGAGCATATAAATTGCAAAACACATATGTATTCTGCTGGAGCTCCGTAACTAATACTATATATCTGCCTCGTGGGTCCTTAATTTGTGGACTTTAAGGGGACATGTTTCCCAATGAGCACCACGATCCCTGCCGACCGGGTTGTGGCTGAGGCAAAGTGAACAGCGCCTACTCAGTTTCTACACAATTTCTTGTGTTCCAAGTCATTCAAATGGGTTTCTTGTAAAAATACTAAGTCTGCTGACTTTCTTCTCAGGGTCGTGAGAATTTTAGAACGTTTAACAGATGAGTTAATGCCGCACACATTCCATGAAAAAATTTGCATGCCCCATTTAGTCATCTGGGGGTGGGACAGTAGCTTCTATAAAAAGTGTAAATGTAACGTCCGATGGAGATCCTCCCAGCAGGAGGCACCCATCCTCCTATTACCACCCTACCGCCAACACGCCCGAGTCTGTGGGGCCAATGTGAACTTGGAACACAAGGTACAAAGAAAACAGTATGTGGTTTCCCCTCTGGTCTGACCAAGTACCCCCCATCCCGTTCCCTCCCTGCCTCTCCCTTTGCCCTATAAACCCTAATTCCCCTAAATTCACACAAACCCTCCAACAATAAAGATCACAAGTGTGCATTCTGTTCCCCAAACCCCCCCCCCCCCCCCCATCCAATTGAACAATATGTCCCATCGGAATGAACTTCAGTGAATCCCCTTAGCTGGGGGCATTAAACAGCAAAACTAAGTCAATGAGGAGAATGGCTGTAGGTCAAAGAGGTACCAGACAGTCATGCATCCCAAAGAGTAAAGTAAACTGTTAGAAATAAAGTCAAAGACAGAGGTTGTCTCTCCAAATGCTTCTACAAGAAAGAAAACTGCCATCCTCCAGGAAGCTGTCACAGATGAGACCTCAGAAGAAAAACCAATATGAAACTGATCATTGTCGGCCTCAAATCATGTCAGCTCCAATCCACCATAGTGGATGCATGGCAACATGACTGATGCTCACTGCTAAGGATTACTAGTGCATGTGGTCTGTGTACAACAGGCTTCATCCAAGCTGAGAAATGGCTGTGCCTCTTCAGGAGAAGAGAGCCCAGGGCATAGAGCTTGGCACAGAAGGGGGCCATGTTTTTACGCTGGATACTGAGAGCTGCAGAGAAATCCTGAAAACTAAAACTTTTTGATTAGCATAACTGAGAGAGAGAGAGACTTACCCGCCCGCAGTGCCCTTAAAATGTCAGTTTTATAGACAAAATTAAGGATTTTGTCAATGACCACTCTAGGTCAAGAGGCACCAACTCTTTTAGACCCAAGGCAGTGTGCTCTCTCAATCTTTA
This sequence comes from Rhinatrema bivittatum, assembly GCF_901001135.1. Taxonomy (NCBI): domain Eukaryota; kingdom Metazoa; phylum Chordata; class Amphibia; order Gymnophiona; family Rhinatrematidae; genus Rhinatrema; species Rhinatrema bivittatum. Next base: position 72,746 of record NW_021820831.1, on the reverse strand, counting down.
AAGGGCCATGCACCGCAGGTAGTTCCAACTCCCGAGACAGACAGAACTCCAGCATTGATGGGAGATCCCCCTCTGTAATGGACTCAGGCAAGCCGACAAAGCGAAGATTTGAGCGGCGGGACCTGTTTTCCAGGTCTTCTATGCGCTCTGCATGCTTGGTCAGCATAGCTTTAAGAGCAGCTAGTTCTGACTCGTGGTCTCGGTGGCCATCTTGAATATCTGATACCTGCTGTTCTATGTCTGCCACACAAGCCTCAAACCCCATTATGGATGTGGAAAATTCTGTAAGTTTCAGCAAAATAGCTTGTAGGTCGAGCCGCAGGGCTTCCTGTACCACTGTTTTAATGTCAGCGAGGGCGGGCACTGTGCAGCACTTCAGAGGGACCGGGATCGTCCTCCTTTTGCGAGTCCTGCAGCCTACCTTATCTTTTTCCTTCTCCTTGTCCCGCTTTGTAAGTCACATGGTTATCTTCGAATTGCGGGGTATGTATGTCGGGCGAGCGCTAGCAGGTCGAGGGAGTGGAAAAGAGTAGCAAATTAAACCCCTTGGCTGCCGAAAAATGTGTTTGGATAGGGGGGTGAGAAACGGAGAAGGGGAGCGCCGTGTCTTCTCCCTTCACTGCATCACATGATCTCCTCCACAGGAAGGTTTTGAAAGCACGTGAATCTGGATTACAATTCAGTAGTCAAAAATTAGAATTTGCTTTTTTAGCCAATTGTTGTGGTTGCTTCTGCTGAGCCCTAGCTCTAGTTCGTGACCCTGGTTGATGCTGTTGAGACTGATGCTGCTGAGTTTTTGGGAATGTACACTGCCAACAATAAGAGTAAGGTCGGTACCTTCTGCAAGGATAATATTGTTTTCTATAGGGCTGATAGAATTTTTTTTAGTAGATTGCTCTAATGTTGCTACTGTGAGAGTCTGTAAGGTGATACAATGCTCCTTTATGAAATCTACTGCCTCTATTTTTCTATAAATAAGTGGTCTCCAGGACATGGAACACCTGACAATTTGTCATGGATGTCCTCTCTTACGTCCTGATGCTTTTAGTCAAGCAAGTCTTCTTGTTGCTATTGCCATAGCTAAGGATTGTAAAGATGTGTCCAAATAGCAATAATGTAGATTAGACACCAAGAAATGTCCAAGTTAAACTTTTATTTAGGAGGAGACGTAAATTTTGTGCGTGTGCCCGACTCAGGCCGAGTTTCGCCCCGCCAGGGGCTGCCTCAGGGGCTGTATATAGATGACTACTAAATGAGCCAGAAAATTTGCTTAACTAATGCGCCAAAATTCACACACTCTTTTAGTACAAATATAGTATTGAAGCGATTCGGTCTCCGCTCTTGATTAACAAGGACCAGCTATATATACCAATCTGATTAAAAATGTAGGTCACTCTTCAGCCTCCCTGAGATGAGATGTAAAAAATTTAATTTGATCTTGCTGACCAAGATCTTGGGAGGCACCATCTGTAACTGATATGTTGCAATTTTTGATTGTAATGTGTGATTAAAATAATCTTTTACTAGTAGTATCTAACAGTTTTGATTCCTTTCTTGGAGGAGTACTGGAATAGATTTATTGACTTCTTTTGAGCATTTATTCCACTACCACTGAATCATGAGGGAGCTGAATTATGGTGTGCCCTGGGCACTACTGAACTCTGTATTTTAAGTATTTTCTTTGCTACTAGAGGAACTGAAAGCAGAGTTGGCCAGATATTTATTTGTAAGGCTTGTAATACTTTCTCAACAGGGACTGCTTTGGGCTGTTTAGATACTTGAGTGACTTTCAATATGCCCTGCACTCCTCTATGTGTGTGTCTTCTTCCAGCTTAAATGGTAAAGATTTAGACATCTTTTGAAGAAATCAATATATAATATATCTTCTGGTGGGGAACTGCTTCTAGGAGGGTCCAGTGAAAGATCAGAGGGTAACCTGTTTGACTCACTGAAAGAATGAAGTGAGTAAGAATCAAAAGAGGACAAAGATCCTTCCTTGGAATCTGGAATGATCATTGGAAACTTTTTAGCCAATAATTTTTCCTTAGAGGTTACAGAACCTGAGATTGTTTTTTAAAACTCAGGTTGTGATAATTGCATTTTTCTAATACAGTGTGGTGGGAGACTGTGAATGAAGATCTCCTAAATATCTGTCCAGTATAGGTTCTGGAAAATGTGCTGGAGTAGGAGTTGATGGTGACTTTTTCATATAAGACTGCATGAAATCTGTCCATAACTTCTGAATAAATGTGACATTCCTGCAAAGGAGGAAGAGGATGGGCAATAATCAAAGATGAATCTGACTCCATGACTTAACTGTTAAGCAGATGGTGAACTGAGCCGAAGAGAACTATTGCTGTCGATGCATTTCGACACATAGCTTTCAGTGCCAAAGCCTTTGGAGATATAACAACATGGAATGGTGCTGAAACTGTTGACATGGATGGCACCGATGGCTTCTCAGCATTGGAGTGACTTTTTCCATAGTACAGATATTAGTGCAGTATTATTTTGCAGATTGTGCCAGAGGATTGTTTTTCCTTTTTCAACTGGCATGACAAGAAGGAATCTCAACCACTCAAACTATCACCTTTTTGAACATGGTACTGGTCTTCTGAAGAGGAAGATCAGGTATTTCAATTTCATAATCCTGCAGGTATGAGCTCATAGGAACATTCTGCCACAAGTCATGCATTTAGAGGAACCATGTGTGTATTCCAAACATTGGAGGCAGAGGTCACGTAGGTCCTGGCTACCCATCTCGTGTCTGCATTTAGTACATAGACTGAAGGATCTCTTACCAGCCTTAGAAGCTTTATCCAACATTATGGAATGAGAAGAAACAAACAATGCTAAAATATTTTTTTTTAAATTCAAAAAAGGATTAAAAAATATGAAAAACAAAAATTGCAAATAATACAGCAACAGTAAAGAAAGAATAAAAAAATGACTGAGGAGACTCACATGGCAGCAGCTATCTAGGAATACCTGTGAATACTCAGAAAGACTTCTGCATCTTTCTGAGCTTATACTGGCTAATTTTAAAAAGAACGCGCGTGAGCTCATAAATATGCGTATCGGCACGCAAGCAGAGATACACTACAATTTTATATCGTGCGCACACATTCGCACATATCATTTAAAATACCCCACCACATATATGTGTGAGCATGATCTTAAGAGATGGTTTGAGTAAATGTCCTGCGGATATTACTACCAGGGTTTTAGCGGCTTTTACGTGCATATGCTCACACAAGGGGAAAAACAGTTTTTTCATGTCCTGGATAGAGCGAGAGAGAGAACTGTAAGAGAGACAATATGACACTATATATATCTACCACTGTAAGAGGGGCACTTTCAGCTTAGGGTGGGTTTGGGGGGGTGCAGCATTACATTGGTGTTCTATAGACCCTTGCACCCTGGCCATGGCGGAGGGAATGAAGGACTTGAACAGGTAAATGTAAATTAGTTATTTACTCTCTCAGACAATAGAAGGACTAGAGGGTACTCCATAAAGTTAGCAAATAGCTCATTTAAAACAAATCAGAGAAATTCTTTCACTCAACACATAATTAAGCTCTAGTTAGTGTAACTAGGTTTTAAAAAAGGGTTTGGATAAGGTTCTTATGATTCAAGCCCACCCTGAGCTGAAAGTGCCCCTCTTACAGTGGTAGATATATCTAGTATCATTGTGGGAACAAGCGGTGATTCCCACAGGCTTGGAGACAAACTAGTCTGATTCAAGCCTTTCTTAAAATGGCATATCTTTATTACAGCTTCACACATGCATAACAGTAGACTGTTTTCCCTTCAGAACAGTGTACTCTCTCTTTATTAACAGTTCAGTACTGCTTCCCTCACAGTTCAGCTTCATCTCAGCTCAGTGTTTGAACAATGTTTCGTTACAGGAGTTGCCTTCCTCTTTGAGCCCTTTGCCTGGTCTGATTACCCCCACCTGGATCCCAGCTCTTATTCTCCAATCTCTAGTTATACCCTCTGAGGTCCATCTGCTGGCAGGATCCTACCCATACAGCATACTCTCTAAGAAATTTAAGGTGGACCAGGCACCTTAAACACTAGGGGAACACTAGGGGCACATACCCCTCCCCTCAGCTTGGACCCATTGGGCCAAGCATCCTTACTCCCTCCTGGATCCCATTCAGGAGAGTCCAAGACATCCTATTCCCCTTTCTCTGGCTTCCCACCAGCTTGGGAACGGGGACCTAGCGACATGCTTACCCCCATCTCCTAGGGTTACCTTTAACAGCATCATGACCACTACCCAGTGTGCCATTCATGCAGTGTACATCCCCAGTCCTTTAACAGAGTCCTTTGCTGGCTCTGGGTTCAAAATCCACTCCAGAGCTTTATGGACCAACTGGGAACCACCAATGCTGGTTCCTGTATAGGCAGCTGCACCCACTTCCTGGCATCTGGTCTCTCTGATGTAGAGCCCCTCCTAGGCTCCTCTATATCCTCAGTTGTTGGAGTCTCCACATCGTCAATCTCTGGGCTTTCCATGGCCTCTTCCTCCAGGTTCTCCGCAGCACCTCCCTCTGGGCTCTCCACAGTTTCCACATCTGTAAACTCTGGAGTGCCTCCATCTGGGCTCGAAATGGCATCTCTTGCTTGCCTTTCTGTGACCTCTCTCTCTCTCTGGGCTTCTCATGGGCGTTGTCTCTGGACTCCAGGTAGTGTTTGAGCACACTACGGGGTGTGCTCAAACACGGGACCTCCTGTAGTGCCAACTTTCAACTTCTCAATACTGCCTCCTCCTGGGCAATCTATGTTTCCCTCTCCAGGGCTCTCTGTGACCGCTCTTTCAGGGTTCTTCACCACCCCCTTCTCGGGGCTTCTCATGGGAGCAGTCTCTGGAATCCCGGCAGTATTTGGGCACCCTACAGGGTTTTCCTCAGAACCACCTGTAGCGCCATCCTCTGGCCAATCTGTGTTGCAGACTGCTGGCCATGCTGTAGTACCCCTTCTTGGGTACTCTGTCACCACTTCTTGACCAGGCTACAAGGCTCCACTTCAAACAGAAGTTGACCACAGCCCAGTGTGCTTCCTGGTTCCGTTTTTGCTCAGCCCATGCCCACTGATTCCTTGCAAGGCTCTCTTGTAACTTCCTATCTCCCTCCTGAAGATTCTGGATCAGTGCTTGGCAGCTTCCTTTAGTCATTGCTCTCAGATTGCTGCATTCAGGTGACTGCAGTATCCTGGCTGCTCCACTCCAGATTTTCTCGTGGCTGCACACCTTCCCTGCAGAGTGGCTTGCCTTGCTGAAAATGGGCCCCCGCTCTGTTGCTATTCATTGCACTCATAGCTACTCTGGCAGCTTTTCCAGGGTCACACTCTATTTAGCAAGCCCCTGCTGCACCAGTGTTCACTTCCTCTTTTCTTTTTCAAGGCAAAAAAGTAAAAAAGAAAAGCCTGCATAACAAGCATTAACTAAATCACTTTTAATCCCTATCTATTTCCATTTAGGATTCTCCCATTAGCCAGTACAAGCCTATCACTTCCTGGGTGTCCCTGCAACCAGGCCCACTTCACAGTTTCCTCTTTACCTAAAACTTTTAAACTTTTTTTTCTTCAGTGCAGCTGCTGAGCCACCCTTTTACAAGCTAACTGTGCTCTGTACTTTGTTTTAGAGCCACAGGCCCTATGTGTTCTGTACTACATTTAGAACCACAGATCCCCTTCACAACTTCTCTGTACTCCCAACAGACACTTTCTTAGAGGCTGTTTGTTTTTTTTTTCCGTGCAAAGCTTTAGAAAAAAATTTCACGCATATCACCATATGTGAGAATAAGCGGCGATTCCCACAGACCTGAAGACAAACTAGGGCACTGCCTCACAGTAATATTACCTCCTCCTACAGTGCGCACACTCCCCCCCCCCCCCCCCCCGATTATATATGGTAGTTCAGCAGCCTTGAAAATCCCTAAAACTTGAGATCTCTAGTCTTGCTCCTCATCAGAACTAGCAGTAAATTCGTGTGGATAACACACCAATGCGCACCATGGTCAGATTTTCTAAAATTTGGAGTTACGCGTGTAACTCTTCGCCCCACCCAGGAATGCCCATGCCATGCCATTTTCTACAGGTATGTACGTGTGGACTTTGCGGCTTCTTAAAAACTGCGTTGCTCATGTGCAGCCCACATCTGCACGGTATAGGGCATTTCTGCGCAAAGCAACGCTTTTAAATCGACCTGTGAGAGCACAATTCGCCATCACAGCAACTGATGAATGTCACCCACTTATGTGGCTGTATTTTGTACCTGTTTATCCATGGAGGAACTAACCAATTTGAGTTTTGCCTGCATTTTCATTGTTTTTGCAAATTTCTTCTCTTGGACTTGGCGAGTCAGCATGAAAAAATAAAATGAAACACACAACTTTCTTGAAAAGTACAGCAAAAGTGTGTAATGAATTATGATACCAGACTTCTTCAGCTGGAATGATCTATGTGTGTCCCATAGCAAAACTGCACTTCTCTCAATCTTTCTTTTTTTTTATTTGTTTTAAACTTTATAATCCGGTGTTTTCTACTACTGTATGCTTTTGGAATATTAGGGACATGAACACAATTGTATTGGAAGTTTGTGGAATATAAGCATGCATTAAACCAACCTAAATACATACATTTTACAAGCAACATCAGAATGAATAAAGCACTTTTACTTACTTGGCAGCATGGAAGAGACTATATCCAGCAAAGCTTTGGGTTAAGGATAGATGCTAAAACAAGACTGATTCATCTGTTCTTTTCTGCTTTCCTATAGTTTATAGATAACTATTTGTGCAGCTAAGGGAATACATTTGAATATTAAATTAATACTCTTTATGTAATGTAAGGGTGGATACCAAATGCACATCCATAGGGAAAGTCCCAAAAGAGGCATACATCTCAACTTTAGGACATCATACATGGTGCCAAATACATATAACACTGTAAACAAAAATTGCTTACCTTGTAATAGGTGTTATCCCAGGACAGCAGGATGTAGTCCTCACATATGAGTGACGTCACCAACGGAGCCCAGCGCAGGAAATCTTTCTGTCAAAGTTTCTAGAAACTTTTGACTGGCCCTGTGAGGCCACTGAGAATGCCCAGCATGCCAGGATATTCTCTGCCACAGGTGTCTCTCTTCAGTCTCGTATGTAGCAATAAGCTTTAGCAAAAATGAATAATAAAGGAGTGAGGAGACCCAACTCCGCGGGGTGGCGGGTGCATTCTGTGAAGCTACATCCTGCTGTCCTGGGATAACACCTATTACAAGGTAAGCAATTGTACTTTATCCCAGGACAAGCAGGATGCTAGTCCTCACATATGGGTGATTAGCAAGCTAGAGGGCAGAGTCATTTCTTAGTGAAGCAACAGTGATGTATTGTTGTTGAATATGAGTCAGCCGCAAATCACAGTAGGGTTGGTTTGTAGAAGGATTATACTGGATTATACTGGAAACAGGTTCTTTAAGACAGATTGTCCATAGGCTTGAATCTTGTCGTCCTTCTTTGTCCAAACAGTAATGAGCTGCAAAGGTGTGAAGAGAACTCCATGTTGCTGCTTTACATATGTCAATAATTGGCACTGAACGATAGTGTGCTACTGAGGTTGACATTGCCCTTACTGAGTGTGCCTTTACTCGCCTTGGAGAGGAAGGCCTGCTTTTTCATAGCAAAACTGTATGCAATCTGCAAGCCAGTTGGATATAGTATGTTTACCCACCGCTTTTCCCGGTTTGTTTGGATCGTAAGACACAAACAGTTGTGTGGATTTTCTGTGGACTGCAGTGCGGTTGACGTTTTACAGTCCAAGGTGTGTAAGGCTGTTTCTCCTGGTGAGAATGAGGCCTTGGAAAGAATGTGGGTAAAACTATGGATTGGTTCAAATGAAATTCCGTAACTACCTTGGGGAGGAATTTTGGATGTGTACGGAGAACCACTCTGTCATGTAGGAACTTTGTAACAAGTGCCTGTAACTCACTAACCCTTCTAGCTGATGTAATGGCTATGAGGAAGACAGTCTTCCATGTGAGATATTTAAGGTCACAGGAATCTATGGGTTCAAAAGGAGAATGCATGAGCCTTGTTAATACCAAATTTAGATCCCATTCTGTGACTGGTGGTCAAATTGGTGGTTTAAGATGTGTTAAACCTCTCATAAATCTGCTTATGAGAGGTTGTGTGGAATAGGTGCATCCTCCCATCTTGTTATGATAGGCTGAGATTGCACTTAAATGAACCCTTACCGAAGAAGTCTGGAGACCAGATTCTGAAAGATGATACAAGTAGTTAGTAGAGAAGTAGAAGTAGTGGGGCAAGTGAAAGGATCGATATCCTTTTGCCTGCACCACAAAGTAAACCTTTTCCATTTGGAAGAATAGTTCTTTCGTGTGGAAGGTTTACGTGAAGCTATGAGTACTTGAGATACATTGGTTGAAAGATTGAGGGGGTTGTAAGATCAAGCTTTCAACATCCATGCTGTCAGGGATAGGGATTGAAGGTTGGGATGGCGTAACCGACCCTGATCCTGAGTTATGAGAGTGGGGGCTACTCCCAGGCGAATTGGATCCCTGACTGAGAGGTCTAGAAGTGTGGGAAACCATACTTGTCGAGGCCAATACGGGGCTATGAGTATCATGGATCCCGTGTCCTGTTGTAGCTTCACTCGAGTTTGGTTATGAGCAGTATTGGAGGATACACGTATAGAAGGCCTGAGTTCCAAGGGCGAGCAAAGGCGTCCTTGGCTGGCTGGTTTTTTCTGTTTGTGTAGAGAACAGAAATTGTCCACTTTGTGATTCAGATGTGACGCAAAGAGGTCTATTGTCGGTTGGCCCCCAACACTGAAAAATCCTGGTCGCTACTAAGGGATCTAGGGACCATTCGTGTGGTTGAAATTGGACGACTGAGACGATCTGCTAGTACATTTTGAATGCCTACTAGATAAGTGGGCCCGAAGGTACATTGAGTGTTCCAGGGCCCAGCCCCAAATCTGTGCAGCTTCTTGACAAAGGAGATACGAGCCCCGTACCTCCCTGTTTGTTGATGTACCACATGGCTACTGTGTTGTCTGTTTGGATCAGAACAGTCTTGTGTGAAAGGCAGTCCTTGAACGCATGCAGCGCATAACGTATAGCTCGAAGCTCCAGGAAATTGATTTGAAAACGTTGCTTCAAGGTGCCCTGGGGTTTGGAGACGGTCTATGTGAGCTCACCAACCCAAGGTGGGTGCATCTGTAGTCTAAAGCAGCAAAAAATTAGGCATAACCATTAATTCAGATTTATCATTAAAGCAACACATTTCACCTAGTTACAAAAAAATTCTTTTTTCAAACTACAACTTCTGAACGTCTGCGTCCTTTACTATTTTTTCAAGATTTTCGAACTGTTCTTCAATCTATTGTCTTTTCTGGGCTCGATTACTGTAATTCTTTATATACAGGTCTTCCAGATAATACACTTCAGTCACTCCAAGTAATTCAAAATACAGCTGCTCGTATCTTAACCAGTTCTTCAATCAAAAATCATATTACTTCATTACATTGGTTACCAGTCAAATACAGAATACAATATAAAATCTTACCCATTATACATTCTCTTATCCACAATCCTAACTCCACTGCCCTATGTTCATTTCTTCGTATATACAAACCTGCCAGACATCTCAGATCAATGAATAAAAATTTGCTCGATATTCCATCACCCTGACAGGCTCGACTAGAGATTACTAGAAAAAGAGCGTTTTCAGTCACTGGTCCAATTCTATGGAATACACTACCAGACTCACTAAGATCCTTACCTAACTCGATTCAATTCAAAAAATCCTTAAAAACTTACCTATTTCAAATTGCTTTTAAATCCATAACTACCAAATAATCAATTCCAGTTCTCAAGTTCACTTAATAATTCAATTCCTACATATATTTACATGGCATCTTATGATATTTTATTTGTTATATTTAGTAACTTTCTTTTGATAATACATTTTTTGTATTTTATAATTATTTTGTATTTTTTGTTTTATTGCAATTAATTTCAATTTTTTAGAAATGCTTTATGTAAACCGTTTTGATTAAACATAGTTTGTAAAAGTGGTATACAAACATTTTTAAATAAATAAATAAATAAATAAATAAATAAATAAATAGATAAATAAATAAAGTTATCTGTGGGACTGGCTGCTGAAACGGTAGGCCTTTGCGCAAGTTGTCCATGTTTTTCCACCAAAGTAGAGATGATCTTAGTTGGTGGGTCACTTGAATTGGAGAATGTAGTGGTTGAATGCTTGGATCCATTGTGATCTTAAAGTCCATTGGGTAACTCTCATGGCTAGTTATGCCATAGGAGTAACATGAACTGTGGAGGCCATGTGGCCCAGTAAAGTGAGAAACTGATGAGCTGTCGTTGTTTCTGTAAGGAAATGGATTTTGCTAGTAGATTGAGTGTGTCTGCTCGATCTACAGGTAGAATGGCCTTTGCTAGATGGTGTTCAATTCTGCTCCTATGAAGTGAAGTAGGTGAGTTGGAGTAAGATGGGATTTTTGATAATTGATGAGAAATCCCCATGGAGTGAAGTAGAGCAATTGTTCGAGTGAGAGAGAGTGAGAGCTCCTTGTTGAGATTGACTCCTTATGAGCCAGTCCGTCTAGATATGGGAAAAACATGGACATCTTCTTTGTATAAGTGTCCTGCTATTACTGCTAGACATTTGGTGAAGACTCTGGGAGGCAGATGCCAGTCCAAATGGTAGAACTCTGTATTGGAAATGTCGATGGCCTACCATGAATCGCAGGTATTTGCGATGAGGAGGGAATATGGGAATGTGAACGTTAAGCGTCTTGAAGATCCAGAGAACAAAGCCAATCTCCTGTTTGAAAAAGTGGAAGCATGGTGCCTAGAGAAACCATCCTGAATTTTCCTTTTCAGAAATTTGTTGAGATTTCTGAGGTCTAGGATGGGACGTAGGCCTCCGGTTTTCTTTGCAATGAGGAAATAATCGGGAATAGAATCCTCTGCCCTGCTGAGTCCCGGGGCAAAACTGGCTGTATGGCCCTGGCTCTCAGAAGGATGGATAATTCTATTGTAATTGAATTAGTTGAGAATGTTGTTGGGAGAAAAAACTTGGTGGAGATTCTGGAGGAATTGAGAGGACATTTAGTTTGTAACCCTGAGACACTATGGAAAGTATCCATTGTTCTGATGTTATGTTTTTGCCAATGTGTGTGAAAATAGGATACTCTCCTCTCCCGCCACTGGCAGGTCTGGTCGGGGCATTTGGGAGGGTTGGTTTTGTCCTCTGGCTTGTACTTCAAACCTGCCACTGGCCTGTTTGTGCAGGAGGTTGCGGACGGGTAGGCCTAGGCTGTCTGGCCTGGGATCGGTTGTTGTGGTGTGGTTGATCTACCCCTAGAAGATTGGGGGTAGTATCTCTTCGTGACCTATAGTATGAGCGTCTGGTTTCCCTTCGGGAAAGGCGACGAGAAGATTGTGTAGAGGGCTCTTGTGGGTTGAGACAGTTGACGGTAGAGTCTCTGTATGGTCCTTAAGCTGTTGTACTGCTTCTTGGACCTTCTCTTCAAATAATTGTCCCCGACACATGGCAGGGTCCACAAGCTTTCTTGAACCTCAGGGCCTGAGGTCTGAGGCCTTGAGCCATGCCATCTACGGGCGGTGATTCCAGCTGCTGCTGCTCTGGAAGCCATCTCAAAGTTGTCGTATACCTGCCCTCACCTCATGTTTCCCGGCTTCTAGGCCTTTGTTGACTATGGCCTGTGCTGTTCTTGGAATTGTGCAGTAAAGAGGTAATTAAATTCCTCCATTTGCTTCCATAAGTTCCTTTGATATTGTGTGATATAATTGGTAAGCAGAAATTTTTGTGTTTAAGATGGAACTCTGATACACTTTTATGCCTAATGAGTCAAGAAACCTATGGTCTCTACCAGGTGGAGTTGATGAGTGTGGATGCACACGTCTGGATTTTTTCTGTGCAGACTCCACAACAACAGAATGGTGTGGTAACTGCTGTTTTTGATATCCTGGAGCTGACTGCACTATATAGGTTGTGTCCACACGCTTGTTCACTGCGGAACAGAGGATGGATGCTCCCAGATGCGGCTTTGGAGATCCAAGAGAACCTCATGATTGACACAGCCAGCACTTGTTTAGGCGGGTCTACAAACTGTAGAACTCAAGGGTTTGTTGTCTGGTATCTTCTTCTGCTGAGAGTTTGAAGGGGATGGAATCAGCCATGTCCTTGAACGAATGTTGAGAATGATAAATCCTCTGGAGGTGATTTTTTTTTTTGATCTGGAGGAGAAGGTTCAGACATGAATGCCTCAGAGGATGTTATAGACTGCTGGTCATCCCAAGAATCAAAGTCACCTCTGAAGGGAAATTTTGGTGATGACCTGGGAGGGAAGTGAAGGCCTGAAGGGCCTGGCTGTGGATCATCGGTGGAAAACAATGGTAAGGTGTCCTGAGGTTTTGTTGATGGTAGGTTGTCGATGACATTTTGGTATCTTTGCAAAAGTCGTCGATAAAATGCGAGGTCTTGTACCTCGGGAGGCTCGGATGATGGTTGCCTCGATGGAACTGTGGTTGACATAGACGGTATTGAGGACGGCATCGAAGAGCCCGATGGAATCTGGGCGAAGATGGATGTCGATGACGTAACGAGTCTCGGTGTCCTCAGTGCCAAGAAGGGCACCGGCATCGGTGGGCCAACCGATGCCGGTGACGTAACGAGTCTCGGTGTCCTCAGTGCCAAGAAGGGCAATGGGCATCGGTGGGGCCCACCGGCATCGATGCTGGAGGCATCGGCAGGGTCGCCGGAAGTGGTTGCTCCTTGAGGGCCTGGATGACCGCGTGTCTGATGAGGTCAGACATTCCGGCTGTACAACTGGTGGAATCAGAGCAGTTGTAAGCGGTGGCGGAGGCTGCGACGAAGGATCCTGTAGAGGAGTATCCGGAATCGATGGAGGTGAGGGCCCAGGCGTCGAAGGGACCGGTGTTTCCTGGTCCCGTGGCCGCTTTGCCATCGATTCTTCTTGGGACAATCGATGCCTGACGATGACGGTCAATGATGTCGATGCCGATGTTTTAACTTTAGATAGTCTTGCCGACTTCGTCGATATTACGGACGATGGCGAAGAAGGATGATCACCGATCCGTCCAGGCGCGGTTTTTTAAGCAAGGCTCTTTTAGTCGCTCCAGCCGGAAATGACTTCGACGATTTGGAAGGAGAAGGAATTAGTTGGAGCTGGAACAAATGTTCCATTTTCTCCTGCCTAGCTTTTCGCCCTTTTGCTGTCATCTCGGCGCATTTGGAACATGTACTTACATCATGTTTTTTCGCCGAGGCAGAGGACACATTCCGAATGTGGGTCGGTGATCGACATGGTTCTGTTGCAGAATCGGGCATTTTTTGAAGCAGCGTAGCCATTTTGTCATCGACGGCCGTCGATGATGTGAATTCGTTGAGAAGAGAAGTTTTCCAAAAATGAGAATAAAGAGCGAGGTAGTCACCAGCCGGTGATAAGAAACCCCTAGAGACGTCTATGAGAGAGAATATCCAAAAAAATATGACTTTTCAGTCAGAAAAATTGTGTGAAAAAAACGCAACGGCTCCTGTCCCGCGATGCCTAAAGCAGCGCGGAAAAGTGAAGACCGAAGAGAGACACCTGTGGCAGAGAATATCATGGCAGGGCGGGGCATGCTCAGTGGCCTCACAGGGCCAGTCAAAAGTTTCTAGAAACTTTGACAGAAAGATTTCCCGCGCTGGGCTCCGTCGGTGATGTCACCAATATGTGAGGACTAGCATCCTGCTTGTCCTGGGATAAACAAACACTGGTAACACAGGAGAAATTTAGGCTTACCTGAAATTTCCTTTTCATGAGTCCATCCAGACCAGTCCAGATGCATGGGTTATTCCCACCAACCATCAGATGGAGACAGAGTCCAACAGGTTTGCTGACATCACTCTTTAGAGTCTCCCATTGCTGTCCTCAGCCTGCCAGTATACCTCTCTGTAACAAGCTAAGAATAATTCACTAAAATCTCTACCACACTACCCTCGCCCCGACATGAGAGCCTCTCAAAAAATATAACAGAAATATCCTAGGAACACAACTGACTTCATGTAACAAAAGGAAAAAAAAAAAAACAAATTTACCACTCTTCTGAATCTGCAGTAATAGGAAATTTCTTCCTGAACAATCTGAAATAGAATATGTTTGGCAGAATAGGGCTCATTCTGGACTAGTCTGGCTGGACTCAAGGAAAGGAAATTATCAGGTAAGCCAAACTCTCTCCTTTTTTATCGTGTCTGACCATACAGATGCATGGGATATACCAAAAGCTAACTTTGTAACAGTGGGGACATTGCCAAAACCTACTCTTAGACTTCTGCTCCAAAGGAAGCTTCTTTCCTGGCCTGAAAATCCAAACGAGAATGCTTCAAAAAAGAACACAAGAAAGACCAGTCTGCCATTTTGTAAACATCCCCTAGTGACACCAAACATCTTTCAGCCCATGAAGTTGCCTGCTCTTTTGTAGAACATGCTCTTAGCCCTGAGGCACAGACCAACTTTGTTCATATAAGCTGCACCAACTACTACTTTAATACAGCATTCTATCAAAGCCTTCGTAGACACCTCACTTTTTCTGGAGCCACAGAACATCACAAAAGATTATCTGAACTCCAGAAACTACTGGAAACCTTTAAATACCATAAGAGAGTTTCCCTCACATCCAAACAGTGCAGTTGAGTATACTCCTCCCTAAGTGACTCTCTATGAAAAGAAGGGACACACACACACCCCACCTTATTAAGATGAAAAGGAGTAAACTACCTTGGGTAGGAGAACACTGTATGAATCTTTACCATGTCCTCCAAGGAAATAAAAAATAGCTCCCTACAGCAAAGGGCTTGCAACTCAAAAATACGCCAGGCTGAACAGATTGCAACCAAAAACACTACTTTAAGAGTGAGAAGTTTGGTTGAAATTTTCCTCAACAATTCAAAAATATAGAGCCCAGCAAAAAAAAGGACAAAACTAGATTCAAATTCGACATAGGGAACGGATCCCTTACTGATGTGTGTCACACCCCTTAGAAAATGGCACACATCAGGATGAGAGGAAATATACTTTCCAGAAAATCTACCTCTGTAACAGGAAATTGCTGCTACTCAAATCCTTAAGAATTCACACCAAACACGGTCAAATCATTCCCACAAAAATTCCAACATGTAAGGCATTGACAACACACTTTTGAAGAAACCTACTTGGCTGTGCACTAAACCTCAAAAGGTTTTCCAAACTCTCATGTATGCCAAGAAGTGAACTTCTTTCTTGTTCACAAAAATGGTATCCACCACCTCATGAATAGCCCTTCTTATTCAACACAAGAATTCTCAAGTGTCAGGCCATGAGAAAAAATTGAGTAGGGATCTTCATTTTGTAACTGAAATTTGGAACTAACAGACCTTGCACTTGAGGTAACACCAATGGTTCCCCCTCCAACATCCTGACTAGTTCTGTATATCAAGTTTGGCCCCGAATGCAAGGAGATCCTCTAGTAACCTGCTCACAAGGGGAAACTCATATAGAAAGACCTCTAAATGGCCAGGCTTGTAAGCAGGACATCCAACCTGTAGGATACCTTTTTATTTAAAATCATTTTTAACCAGTCATTCCATTGATCATGGTGGTTTATGATGATACACATAATTAAAGTACTAAAATATTAACACACATTAAAACAAACCATGAACTTTATATATTTTTCTCTAAACATCCAGCAGTCATCTTATATTTTGCATTCTCAATTACCCCCAACCCCAAAAGCCTGCTTAAAAAGTCATGTTTTTAACATTTTCTTAAAATGTTTAATATCATTCAGAGGACACAATTGTTGAGGCATGGTGTTCCCTAAAATAGGACCAGCTATAGATATGGTTTGCTCCTGGACCTCTCCTAAATGGGTTGCTCCACCTCTGGCTTTGCCCATCTATGCCTAATCCCTGAAAAAAAGAATGAATTGCAGAAGAACTATTCTTATCGTTTTTCTTTCTATGCGATTGATGGACCACTTGGTCTGCTCCACCAGGCAAGCTCCCTGACAATAAGTCCCTCAAGCCTGACAGACTGGCATCTGTTGTCATAATTGTCCACAAAAGAGACTCCAAATCTATTCCTTTTCTCACATCCTTGGTCGCAAACTATAGTCCAAACTCACTCTTACCAGCTTGGGCCTGGATTTATCAAAATGCACTAAATATCGTATGCGATAGGAAAAGGGGTATGTTTTATGGTAATAGGCAGTTTATCGCAATTTGTGCTAATACCTATGCGAAGCTCTATCTTAGCGCAAATTGTGATAACTTTTTCGCACTTTGCGATAAGTGCCAGAATTGATGTATTTCCTACATACAACCACTACGGGGACCATGTTTAGTAGATTTAAGCTCCTGGAGAGCCAGCCTAGCGAGGGAGGGGGGGGAGGGGAGAGAGTGAGTGACTAGCCCATAATGCTCTCACGCTAGATAGCACACTAAGCAGACGAATACTTTAAAATCGTCTGCTCAGTGTGCTGTAGCAGTCAAAAAGCAAACAGAATGTTAGGAATTATTAGGAAGGGAATGGGTAATAAAACGGAAAATGTCATAATGCCTCTATAGCTCCATGGTGAGACCACACCTTGAATACTGTGTACAATTCTGGTCGCCGCATCTCAAAAAAGATATAGTTGCGATGGAGAAGGTACAGAGAAGGGCAACCAAAATGATAAAGGGGATGGACCAGCTCCCCTATGAGGAAAGGCTGAAGAGGTTAGGGCTGTTCAGCTTAGAGAAGAGACTGAGGAGGGATATGATAGAGGTCTTTAAAATCATGAGAGGTCTTGAACGAGTAGATGTGACTCGGTTATTTACACTTTCGAATAATAGAAGGACTAGGAGGCATTCCATAAAGTTAGCAAGTAGCACATTTAAGACTAATCGGAGAAAATTCTTTTTCACTCAACATACAATAAAGCTCTGGAATTTGTTGCCAGAGGATGTGGTTAGTGTAGCTGGGTTCAAAAAAGGTTTGGATAAGTTCTTGGAGGAGAAGTCTATTAACAGCTATTAATCAAGTTTACTTAGGGAATAGTCACTGCTATTAATTGCATCAGTAGCATGGGATCTTCTTAGTGTTTGGATAATTGCCAGGTTCTTGTGGCCTGGTTTGGCCTCTGTTGGAAACAGGATGCTGGGCTTGATGGACCCTTGGTCTGACCCAGCATGGCAATTTCTTATGTTCTTAGATAGGTATTTATATCTCTATGGGAAGCCCACCTAGTAACTCGAGGTAAGATTTAGGTATTAGTGTAGGGGTTAGGGGCACTTTGACATTCAAAGTGAGATGTATGAACAGAACAGTGCTCTCTTGTGAAAATTTGATGACCTTCGGAGTGAGGAAACTCACCCAAAGATGAGATTTGTGCAATGTTCTCTCAACCTAGCTTGATGGACTCTCTACCTGGGTAACCTCGAGTGACTAGGTGGGCCTCCCACAGAGATATAAATACCTAGCTAGCGTGAGGGCATTATGGCTAGGCGCTCTCTCTCTCTCCCCCCCACCCCCTTCCCAGAGGACCCTGATAGCTTGGCTGGCTCTCCAGGAGCTCAAACACCCTATCGCACGGCTTTACGCGAATTTAAAAGGTGTAGTTAAAATTTGCATTAAAGCCATGAGATACGGCTTCACAAAACTGTGAGCCCAGCCAACTTGGCCAAAATTCCCGCCCCAATATCCTCCCCTTTTTCTCATTTGCATTGTACCAAACATTAGGGTGCTCTCGCATGCGTTAATGGCGGTTTTTGCATGCGAGAATGCCCAGGACGCGAGTAGCGTTGGAAAAATCGTTGACAGGCGAGTGAATTGCAATACATGATGAAGAAGATGCAGATTTTGAGGTTTGACACTCGCTGGATGTAATAATACTTGACGTCTTGAAGTTGGAAGTATCATTTAAAACAGCACGGCAGTCGGGGAGTTTAGTGAAGTGTTTTAAGCAATTGTGCCACGACTTATGAGTGGACATTGGGAGACTGATTAAAGGAGTTTGCGGACATAAGCTTGCGCAGGACTTTGCGCGCGCAAGTTGCACAAATGTGCACCCCTTTGCGCGCACCAACCCCGGCTACGCGCATATCTTATAAAATCCGGCGTACTTCTGTTCGCGTGCGCGCTCTCTTTTTTAAAATGTACCTAAAAATGTGGAGCCAAGCCACATATTTTACTCTGAGAAATTAATGCCTACCCAAAGGCAGGAATTAATTTCGGCAGGCACCAGGAAAGTGTACAGAAAAGCAGAAAAAACTGCTTTTCTGTACACCCTCTGACTTAATATCATTAGTCAGTAGTTGTATTAAGCATAAAAAATAACCTCAGCATTGGACAACACTGCCATTACTGCCCCCCCCCCTCCCGATTCTCTCACTCCCCAGTGAAAATACCAACATGACCAAGGATAGAGAAAAATCTCTGTGTATGACTTGCCCAGAGTGCTGCCAGCTGAAGGCCTCTCCATACTGCCCTTACGAAAGGTTCCTCTTTTTTTTTTTTTACTTTATTAAAGCCACTAGCAGGCAATCTTTTTTAAAATTAACCCCCCAAGGGAACAAGCAGGAGGAGAGGAGGAAGGCGAGATTGGGGTGGAGGGGGGCCAAGGGAGATGACTAAAGACCACTCAAGATAACAAGGAACCTAACCAGGCCTCAGTTAAGAGCACAAGATATGCTTACCCACTATTTGTTGGAGACTGAAAATACTGGCAGGGTGAGGTCAGCATGGGAGCATGTTAATCTCCATTTGCTGATTAGCTGGCTTGGCGCATACATCTGGAGTGTTTTGGCTAGATGAAGAGGAAACATTATTATTCGTCATCCATGGGGAATAGAGGGTGATAGTTAATCAAATTTGCCTCTGCTTCCTGCCTCTTCCCTCCCAGGCAGCAGTGTGCAGGGAACAGGAGGAAAGGGGGATAAAGTTGGAATGGACAAAGCAAAGAACAACTACCCTGCTCCCTAATCTAGCCATGCTCCTCTCCTCCTATCCTTTGCTTTAAATAGAAGGCAGAGAGTGAGGCTGAAGTGAACAGTGCAAAGAAAACTACTCTGCTCCCTAATCCAATTCTTTCCTTCCTGTCATGCTGCCCGGGTGAGATGCCGGTTAACAGAACATTCCAGATAGTAAAGTGCCACATAATGGAGTTTTTACTATACCTCAAATAAGAAAATAATTTGCAAGAAGAAAACCTTCAACACTAATCTACAGCTCTCAGAGAGAACAGATTCTGGTTATGCTTGGTGATTCTCCTTTTAAAATTAAAGGAGTTCAGGGGAGTGGTAGGCGTAGCAATACAAATATATCTCTAGAACCAAAGGATGGAACAACTCGCCAATACTGTGGAGGAGCAATAAGAAAAAGGAACAGCTTATGAGCGACTTATTCACCCCATCTGCATCACCATTCTGAAAGCACAACCTTAAACTGAGTTAACATGTGCATCAGGAATCCTTTATGCCAAAATGTAAATTAAAAGGATTTTCCCCTTATTTACTGTATAAAAGATTTCAAGGAATTTGGTTCCCAGAAATAATGAAAAGATACGCTTTATTGTTTTCATGATTTTCAGCCTCCTTCAGATAGGCCTCCTTTGCTTGATCATATTGTTTGGCATTTTTAAAAGCAACAGCTGTAAGAGGGAAAAAAAATACATTTTACTGATTTCATTGTCTTACATTCTGCAGCAGTTCACCAGTCACACAAGTGGGTCATGGGACCACGTTCAGCACCAGACAGGCAACTATGCTACAGCTTTCTAGATAGGTCTAAAGGCTTTTACTGTGCATGTGTGGGAGTTCTTGCACTGCTACAGCAGCAACTCTGTAGCTTCCTTCAGGTCTATAGCATAACTTTCACTGGAAGAGAGCAATCTCAAAAGGGGAGGTGAGTGGATTTTTTTTAACCGGTGAAATGCTGTCTTCAAAAGACATCTTTTACAAGTGAAGACAAGCAATTTCAAGTCTAACAAGTGGCATTCCCTAGCTAAGGATCATCTTCAATAAATAGGGAAAACAGCAAGATCACCAATGGATAGAAACAGTTTTGTTGGTCCAAACCCTTTTCTGATTTGACATTATTACTATTGTTATCTACAACATGGAAGACGACCTGAAATAATGTAATGGGCTCTGGGGCGGATGGTGCTGGGATCTATTTCTCAAGGAGGGCATGGAGAACAGACAGTTCAAACAACTATCCCGCTGAGAGGCAGTATCCAAACAATAATGGGATGTGACTGCTTGGACTGAATGCCATATCATAGCCTTGAAAATCTTTTCAATGGAGATAGACCTTAGATGGGCATCTATCATTATTATAGCCTTAATATGCCCCCTTCTAATGTCAAGCATGCCTGGGCATAATCAGAGATAATGTTGCTATCCAATTCAAAACTGTACATTTTGTCAAAGTATTTTAAAGTCTTTGTGGATGTATGCAAATTTCCTTCTTACCTAGATGATACTTCCCCGGGTGAATAGGTAAATGTGTTTGTTATAATTGTATCTTGTTTACGTTATGCTCTACGGGAGTGTGTTTTATGCTATGTAATCTCACCTTGGGTTTTTGGGGAGCGGTGAGTTATAAGTGTGAATATCAGAGTCAAACGGAATAAAAAGTTGAGTGGGCATTCTATAGGCTTTAATCTGCTCAATGAAGACAGCCCTCCTGCAATCCAAAGAGTGAAGGGCCTTTTCAGCTTTGTGGAGACGTTACCTGGGGAAAAATGTTGGTTGGACGATTGACTGATTAAGATGGAAATCTGACACCACCTTAGGCAGAAATTTGGGATACATATAATCAAGGCTTCTACTTTTAGGTGTTTATAAATTATAAAATTAAATGTTTATTTTCTAGCTAACTAGATGGTCTTTGAGGGTTCAATAATTGGTGTTTTCATGGCACAGGCACTATTGATAGGTACCCTTTCTGGATGAATCAAATACATACATTTCTATAACACAGTGTATTGATATAAAGCAATACTCACCCCCCCCCCAATTAACCAGCAATTGCCCCCCTACCTAGCCACTCTTCTCCACAAAACTACAGGTAGCCCAGTACTCTTCCTCCCACATTACCAGTCCCACCACTCTCTCCCCACCAGTCTGAACTCAACTTTCTCCCCAAACCTGATCCTACCACTCTCCAACTCCCAACCCTTGCTCATTGTCCTCGTACCACCATCTCTGATGCATGCCATAGGGAAGAGCTATACAGTAGAGCTGGTGGGAATGAGCAGAAAGGAGGCTCATCAGCTGCTAAAAAACTGTGCACAGAAAAGAGCCAGAAAAAACATGCAATGGGACAAGCAAGAGATTACTAGATAAGTGGTGTGTTTATCAGTAGACATTGTTTATTTTTGTTTCCATCAGGGTGCTTATCAGTTAACACCTAAAACTGAAGTCCTAATTAAAAATGAAATCTGTTATAAGATGGATAAATTATTAGGCTGGAGCTCACCGTACCTATGGGCTAAAGTGACCATTGACACAAATTTACTTTCTAGGTCAGGTTACTTGAATCCAAAGCTTAAAGAGGGCTTTCATCACATTGCAGGAGGCTTCAAATGAAGCAAGATCCACCTAAAACCTGACAAATAAAGGCTGCACAGAAATGTGGTTTCCTTTTATATGCTGGTGGAATCCTGAAAACGCTTATTTTAAGGCCACACTATGAAAGACACGACATTCTCAACATACATCGAGCTAATGTCCAACTCCAATTCCACTCCTTCCATTGTGGCCACTATGTTGTAGGCCACTTTGGAGGGAAAGAGTGGCCATGGACTATGGGTAGCTGATGACTAGTGACTGTATCACTCAGATGGTGCTCCCCATACATTTTGTTTGTCCCTGTCTGACATGTGCTCTTGACCAATCATGCAAGGAACTCCCAGGTTTCATAGAAAAGCGCAATAGTTACAAGACATTTGTGAAAACCATTGCTGCTATGTTAGGCCAAAAAGCAGTACTTTGAAACGGGTTATTTCCCTACTACTAATCTGAGATATTCCTCTGATCTGGATGTATACCTACATGCATGTACATCTCCTATAAATCCAGGACAACATAAGCCAATCTCCTTTATTTAGAAGGGAAATCACAAAGAGGAGGGTAATCATTTTAACTTTTCCTTTTTCGAGTAATTTGTCCAATGGCCATTAGATCTAGGATGAGATGGCATCCTCAAGTGCTCTCAAGAACTGGAATTACCTGGAGTAAAATCCTCACACTCTTCTTGCAGTGGAACAGGCTCAACCACTGTGTCTAAAACAGGGAGAAGATTTTTGCAGTCACTTACCTGCTTTTGAATACTCAGAGGCTGCCACTGTCATAGTCTGGTTTCCATTTCAAAAACCAGTTTTCAAGCTGAAAATATAAACAAAGACAGAATATTAACACTATTTTCAAATGAATGTCTACTAATAGCATGCATATACACTACAGATACATTTAAAAATTGGTTTATCTTAACATAATGCAAAATGTTTCTAAATATTATTAGATACCAACAAGAAATCTCATTTACATGTTTTTCTCCTTTCCAAAAACTATAACAAAATCTCCCCTTTGAAGATAGACAATGTCATTGATTTTAAAACAGTTTTCTGCTTCTTTAAATATATGGGCAAGGCATGAAATTTCAAGTTTACCTATACAAGTAAAAAAAACAAAAAACAAAAACAACAACCCACACACATTTCCCAAATGTGCTCACCAAAAGATAGGAGCAAGGGTTTACAAAGAAGGTGTATGAACAAGCCTGGGTAGCGAGGACAAGAGGGAGGAAGCTGGGCACAACTGTGAGCAGGGACAGGTTAGAAGGTGGAGAGAAAAGCCAGAGGAACATACACCACAGAGGTGGGACTTAGGTGAAGAGCCACTTCAGCAGGCCTGGAAAAAAAAAAGTCACTTCTGTTACAGCAGACCTGCCTCCAGGATTTTGGTCCAGAGATTGTTGCTGCTGCCAGCACAGAAGGAAAAGAGTGATGAGATAGGAGAGGGAAATGAGCAAAGAGGCCAGAGAGAGGGAGAATAAAAGGTAAAAAAAAAGTATAAAAAGTTAATACGCAGAATAAAACATGTCAAAATAAAAAGATGAGCAAACTAAGAAAAACAGGAAAAAAAATATGAGTGAAAGCAGTGAATAAGGAAAACAAGTCGGGGGCATACTTTCTGGGTTCTCTGTCAATGTTTCTAATAACGCCTTGTAAAATGCACTGTAGAGATCACCCCCCACCCCACCCACACACACACACACACACACACACACACACTTTGGTTTGTCAATAATTTCAGGTTATTTCTCATTTTAAGAATCTAGGAGTGATAATTCCACATGATTTGACTGTTATACCAGTTGAATTATGGCATATTTTTGGAGGAAATTAGGGTGGATTTGAAGAAATGGAAATAAATGGCGACTCTGTAATTAGCAAGGATACAGGTGCTTAATATGTTTTTGGGGGTTTTTTAAATTTTTTATTTATTGCCATTAGAAATCACAGAGCATGAATATATTTATACATGAAATTATGCATAAAATTAAGAATAGAAATATCATCTTTTTAAGGAAATACCATTATATTCAGCTCCATATTTATAAGGGAAATTTAGAGAAGCGATTTAAACAAACTACAAATACCATAACAAGTGTACTGCAGGAAGAAAAAGTGCATCATGTAACCCCCCATTATTACTTAATAGACAGAATTCATTCCCAAGAAGATTCTTAAGATGTTCCGGATCTGTAAATAAGTAATTTTTCCCCTTATGTTTTAACAGCACATCTACATGGGTATTTCAATAAAAAATAACCACCCTTATCTTGCCTTAAAGCCAAAAATTGTTTCCTATAAAAGCTGAGTGCTCCTAGCTAGGTCCGGATAAACCCAGACTTTTTGCCCATAGAACACACTCAGCCTATAACGAAAAAAAACCAAACTTTAAAACATTTTCTTTGTCTGTAATAAAGGCAAAATTGTCCAATAATTTCCTCCATTTTTTACATCAATATTCTCTTGAGACTTCTGAAGAAAATCTGAAATATTGACTGAAGTTTCTACAGGAGGTTTTTGTTCTGTTCTTTATCTTCCAATAAAATCTGGTTTTGTTCTTCTTCTTATACCAATGTAGAAGGCTTCATAATTACAGGCAAACACTGCTCTGGAATTTTTAAACACCTGTATTATATAAAACTCTTGAAAAGTTCCACAGGGCTCAGATGTTTTAATTATCGGGAAATTTATAATTCTTAAATTCAATACTCATGTGGAATTTTCTAAATTTTCAAAACTCTTATGAAACTCCTCTTCTATCTTTACTGATGACTCTATATTTCTTCAACTGTGTAATACGCTTGTCCATATCTAAGATTTTTCCTTGATGATTCTCTATAATTCTGAATTCTTTTTTTAGGGAGTTGTTTGTTTTTACCACCACCTCCATCAATTCACAATAGATGTATCTAACTTAGCAATATAGTTCCATAGTGTTTTCCCAGGGTAATGTTAGCCAGTTTTTAACATCACAGTTCTGCGAGCCTTAGGCTTAGATATTATCCCATTATCCTGTTGCTTATACAAGCCGGGTTTTCTCTATCCTCGGTGTATTACATCCTTGGGGATCGAGAGTAGACTACCAATAACTCCCAATGTGGTGGTTTTAGGTAATGTCTGAAAAACAGACTCATCAAGTATTTCTTTAGTCTCTCTCTGATCTCCTCCAAGGTCTCCCAAGCTGCTCACAACTTCACGGGAAACACCTGGTTCTTCCATGGGGAGAACCCCATTTTACCAGGTGGGGAGGTGTTACCGGCGCTCCCGGATTCAATGAGGTCCTCTTCGACCATGAAGGCGGACCACGCTCTTGGTCCACACTTACAGTAGTCCCCTCTACGGGAGTTATCGGGGGGTGGGGGGGGATACCATATTACTCTGATGCACTCCTCTGACCCAGCTCCAATGCTGGAATACCAGAAGTCTTTAGCTTTGCGTTCCTCTTAGTATGCGGCATTAAATAAACTTGAGAAGTAAAGTTCAGGAAATTTCTACAAACTGATACTCATAATAGGGCGGCAAGTGGCTGCTTTCCAATATTGTCAGATTCGACACTTTGCTATTGACCCTGGAAAGCAGTTGCTCTATCTGCATAGGCAATTGAGCTGTGAGAAAGTACTATTGAGAAGGGAAAAAGACCGGGTTACTCTCTTGCCTGTATGAGAATATCAAAGAGGAAGTTCCAGGCCCTTCTCATCTCTATATTAAGTGATGGGAGGAAAGTTTGTATCCTCCAGATCTATCCATCATTTGGGCTGCAATTTGGAAGTATATGTTTTGTTGTTCTATTTCCTTGGGATTGGTTACCACTCAAGTACAGATTTGATTTCAAACCTTTCTTACTTCCTCCATTTTGAATAAATGGGATTCTTCTTTCTCTCTGCTGTGCTGGAAGGGTGTGATCAGGTGGGTTCCTTTTGACATTTGTGGTGGGAATGCCCTCCATTTCAGGTGTTCGGGAAGGATGTGCATGATTGAGACTGTTAATTCTTCTATATCTGCTATACCCTGTACAATTTCTGGGTTTCTGTTAGGGGAGAGGCTTCCAGATATCCTTCCTATGAAACTGTGCTGTTTAATTAAAAGCTTACTGCTGGATGTGCGGAGTGTGATCACTAGATTTTGGAAGAGGTCTTCCCTTTATGAGACTTGAATGGTTTGAATAAAGTGTGGGATATTGTGTGTACGGAAGATATAACTTGGGAGTTACAGGACAAATCAGAGAGATTTACTAATATCTGGAGGGGCTATTCCTATTCTCTTGTTCTTGTCTCTACTTCTGGCCCTTTGTAAGACTTTCGTGCTCTCTTTTGGAACTGAACTTTAGTACTTATTACTGTAGAAGCTCTCATTATTTGGTCTCTTCTTTTGTGTGTCTGAACTCTGGAATGGATGAGTTAAAGTCTTTTTTTTCTCTCTTTCATGTTATGGATTTAGTATTCCATTTTGATTGCCTATTTTTCCTTGTTGGCCTGCTTTTCTGCACATGGTATATACAGGGGTTTTTTGTAATACTCAAAAAAAAATTGTTTCGATTTAAAAACTGAAGGTCTGCAGCTTTAATGAACATAGCATCAATCTGGAGGCTCAATATGAATATTAAAGTACTATATTCCATGTCATCATATTTATTCAATTTTTGGTAATCCCATGGTGGGATATGCTTCTAGACGTTGTCACATAGAAGCCATAGGAGAGTCACTGGACAGATACTGCTTTGAAGTTCCATTTGTCATAAGGGCAATGTCTTCAGCATATATATACTTTTTTACAAGTATCTGAAGACAGGTCAGAGGTGTAGATATTAAAAAAGGATCATAATGGGGGGCACTCTCGAGCAGCGACCAAGATGGCTGCCTAATCTCGTGGCTCCACACAATCTCAGAGCTATCATCTGGATAAACCCACATTGCTGTCACACTTTAAACTGCTAGATATCTTCACCTGCTTTCAGAATGACTACCCCCACATATGTGAAAATTAAAGCTGCCTTTGCTGCATCATTGGGCTCAAAACGTCGTCATCTGCTGCGCCACAGCCGCAGTTCTCCTCAGATAGCTAACGTTGCATCTATGTTGAGTTGAATCATTTCTTTCAATTGTTTCAGTTCCAACAGGACTAAATCTGCCATCGCCGGAGAGCTGCCAACACCCAAAGCAATGGCGTCAGCAGATTTAGTCCTGTCGGAACTGAAACAGTTGAAAGAAATGATTCAACTCAACACAGATGCAACATCAGCTATCCAGAGGAACTGCAGGTTGTGGCGCAGCAGATGACGACCTTTCAATTGAGGCTGGAAGATGTGGAGTCACAAACCTCTTCGCTGCTGCTGGCCACCGCGCCGCTCCCTCGCGTGGTTCGAGACGTAAAGAAATTGCAACAAGATTTTGAAGATCTATCCAACCAAAACCGCCACTACTATATCCAAATCCTCGGCATCCTTGAGGGCGCCGAAGGAAACTGACCTGATGGACTTTTTTCCAAATCTGGTACCCTCCTGTTTGCAGGTAAAATTCGACCACCCATTAGAAATCGAAAGGGCGCATAGAGTGCCGTCTTGGCCTCCTCGTAATACCAAATATCCTAAGCCTATAATATTCAAAGTGCTGCATTATCCTCAGGCACTTACCATTCTTATGGCAGCTCGAAGTAAGACTCCCATTAACTTTCAGGGCAATTCGATTCTTTTTCTCCCAGATTTGGCAAAAACCATGGCCATTAGGAGGAAAGCCTTTCTGGCTTTGCGCCCTCAACTACAAGCCCTAGGGGCAAAATACGGCCTATTATATCCAGCTCAAATGAAAGTTACCTGCCATAACCAAACTAAACTATTCCACAGCCAGCAGAACTTGAAGAGTTCCTTTTATCACAAGAACAAACACAGGGCATGGTCACTTGATCATCTGATCACTTTTTAATGTTCAAAAAATGAGAACAGTGAGGTCCTAATTCCAAAGAGCTCACTATTTTTTTTAAGTGAACCTTTTGCACTTTCTTTTCTCTTGCTGGTAGACACTATTATTTTGAGGAACTCATTTTTCTGGTGTGACAGCTGTGTCTAATCATTCTACAATACTTATCTAGTTGGTTTTTGGTTTTTTTTTTGGTATTTTTTTTTTACAATTGATTGTTGCACAAGCTGAGCTACAAGATTGTTAGCCACCAGCCTGCCCTGAGGCTCCTTTGGTGCATGGTAACATTTTTGGCGTTACTTGGACTATGCTGCTTGCTATCTTTTGTACTTCTTAATCTTTGTTTTTTATTTTTCGTCTTTGTCTTTTTCTCTCCATCAAGGCACTATAACTATGACCACACCATGTTACTTCATACAGTTCCACAGAGAATGGAAGCCACTGCCGATGAGGATCATATACCTGACTTCACTTTTTCATTATGGCATCAAACATTGGTTCCATTACGACAGTTTTCTGTGAATATCAATGGCTTTTCACACCCCATCAAGCGTAAGTAAATACTGACTTATCTGCAATCTCTTCATACGGACATCGCCTTATCCAAGAAATCCATCTCTCTTAATCTGAATCGCTTGAATTAAAACAACAATGGGTGGGTCAAGTTTTATACAGCCCTGCTTTACACAAGAAGAGAGGAGTAGTTATTTTACTACATAAATGTCTTTGAGCTCAATAACTCACCATGCCTGCGGATCTAGCTGGCCAATGGATTTAGCTTACATTACTATTGCTGCAGTTGGATTGATGCATCAATCCATGGATTGATTCATTACTATTGATGCATTTGGAGCATATAAGTTGCTCCTCAACTTATATGCTCCAAATGCAGATCCTGATTTCTTTCATACAGTTTTTGCACAACTACTGGTTACATATTCTACAAATTACATTACTGGAGGAGATTTTAATCAACCATTGGATCCTTTTTTAGATTAAAAAAAATCCACTGCCAGGTCATCTATCTCTAAATCCTGCAAAGCCTTACAGCATCTTACCACATCTTTTTGACTTGTCAGATCCTTGGCGAATACTACACCCCACAGACATAGATTTTATTCCTTTCCACACTCATCATATTCTTGAATTGATTACTTCCTCATTTCTCATAAGATGATCCCCATGTTGCAGTCAGCTACTATTTGTCCCATCTTGAAAATCAGACCACGCGGCGGTGACGCTCACGTATCGGCTACATTCCCCTATACAAGTGGACAAACAATGGCACTTCAGTTCAACTTTGCTGGCTGATACATCCTTTTTGGATACTCTCAGGATTAAAATCTCAGATTATTTCTGATTTAACAATACCCCTGATGTCTCGGAAGCTTTGATATGGCGGCCTTTAAAGCTACCATAAGGGGAGACGTCATTAGCTATACTATCTGGCAAAGGAAAACCCAAAGAGCTTGCTTTAAATGCTCTTCAGGCAGAAGTTACTCATCTTGAAAAAACTCATATGGCCTCTCCAACACCTTGCTCTTTAAACTGTCTACTTAAGGGCCGATACCAATATAATCAACTATTGAGTATACAAGTAAACTTAAGCCTGTTTCAGACGAAGGCTCTTTACTATGATGAAAATAATAAATGTGGACATCTATTGTCTTCATATCTTAAAAAACGGAAAGAAAAAAAAAAGCGTATAGTTAAAGTTTCATCTTCCTCAGGACAAATTTTAACTTCAGATGAAGACATTCTACAAGCCTTCCGAGACTTTTATGCTAACTTGTATCAGTCAGAAACTGTAGCATCTAGTAATGTTATTAGTCAGTTCTTATTGAAAATCTCTCATCCCTCTCTCACTGAGGCTCAAAAAAAACTTTACTGGACAATCCCATCTCTCCAGAAGAAAAATGTTTGGCCATCTCGTCTCTCTCTCTAGTGGAAAGGCACCTGGCTCCGATGGCTTCACATCTGACTTCTACCATGCCTTTAAGAAAGATCTTACTCCTCATCTGCATGCTTTTTCTTCTCCTCAGTGCTCTCCCAACCTAATGCAACCTCCGCTTTCACCAAAGCTTGCATAGTGGTGCTTCCGAAGCCAGGTGAGATGACACAAATATATCCAATTATAGACCCATCTTATTATTGAATACAGATTATAACATTTTTGCAAACGTTTTGGCCACTAGACTCTCCCAGCTTATGTGCTCCCTCATCCACTCTGACCAATCAGGATTTATTAAAAGTTGACTTATTGCTAATAACTGACTTTTTTTTCCATATTCAAGAACATGCTTTCTCAATTAAGTCACCTGTGGTTGCTCTCTCATTAGATGAGGAAAAAGCCTTCGATCGGGTTGAATGGAATTTTCTGTTTGACACGCTTCGTTGGTTTGGTTTTGGCCCCAATTTTTTTTTTTTTATCTTGGACACAATTTCTTTTCCACTCCCTGTCAGCATTCCTATATATATCAACAATCAAGCCACTAGTTCTTTTCCAAATTTAATGGCAACCACTAAAGAATCCATATAAATAAGCTGAAAGATAATGTATTTTAGTCGTGTGGACACCTCATAAATTTACGTGGGCTTATCGCTGAATGCCTCATGTTGAGGTTTTGCAGCGTTTTGAAAGCTGCTATGCACGTCTATTAACTGTGCTTAGACTGTGCCCCCTAATATATAATATATAATCATTGGTGACCACAGGTCACCAATGGTGTTATAGTGAGTTCATTGTCTGAATATACATCATATCGAATCAGTTTTGTTTATATAAGAACCACTAAAGAATGGCATACTGCAGGGATCAGTCCTTATGACCCCTTTTTTATGTTTAATTCTTTTTTTGAAAATTCAAAACATAAGTACAGAAATGGTATCTTATCCATGAGGATCAGACTGGGTTTATCATGGGACGTCAAGGGGTGCACAATGTCAGGCGCTTATTGGCAGCTTTGAGTTACCAAGCCGACGCAGAAGCACTGATCTTAAGCCTGGATGCCAAAAAGGCGTTTGATTCCCTTTCTTGGGAGTATATGTTTTGGGTGCTACAGCAGTATGGTTTTTCGGGTGCTTATTTACAATGGTTACAAATCCTTTATAAAAATCCTAGCGCTACTATTCTGCTTAATGGTCTCCCTACGAGGGCTTTTCCTATCCATAGTGGGGTTCACCAGGGCTGTCCCCTTTCCCCTTTGTTATTTGTTTTGGCTCTGGAGCCCCTAGCTATATGCCTCCGATGGGAGCGGGCTATAAGTGGGATCAGTCTGGATGGGCACCCTCTCAAAATGGCTTTGTTTGCAGATGACCTTTTATTATTTGTTGGGAGGCCCAGAACCAGTGTGCCTGCTATTATTAATCTGTTTGACCGCTTCCACTTGGTTGCCGGTCTCAAAATTATGATAAATCGGAGGCCTTAGCCTTAAACGCGCATCTTCCAGACACATGGGGAGGGGTATTTCCCTTTCGGTGGGCCCCCGGTAAACTTAAGTATCTGGGGGTGTGGATTCCGAGGGACCTGCAACAGCTATACCTTTTAAATATCTCCCCCTGCATTACTAAATTTCAGGTTCAATTGGATCTATGGAAGTCGCTGCCGCTCTCACTTTTTGGCAGATGTGCCCTGGTTAAAATGGTGCTGGTACCCAAACTCCTTTATCTCTTACACATGCTCCCCTGTTGGCTGACGGTGGGGGACATCTGTCGCTTACGCTCCAGCATCCAACACTTTTTATGGCGGGGGAAACGCGCACGATTAGCCTATACGACTATGGAGTACCCGCGGGAGTGTGGGGGGCTTAATTTGCCGGACTTCCGGCTCTATAATGTAGCCTGTCAGCTTAGGTTCGTAGGCGAGTGGCTTACGGGGTCTTATCGGTACTGCGACGCTGGGATGCTGGACTGTATGTCGACCCCTGGCTCCCCCTTGAACCTCATTCAAAATGCGGGTGGAGCAGCGCCGTACTGCATATTATCCCAAGGTATTGTTATCTCCCTGTGTAAGAGCATGGCGATGGATGCGAAAGCTACATCGCCTGTCAGGAGTTCGGTCCCTGTTGATTCCCTTTTTGAATAATGTGGAATTTCTCCTGGGCCGCGAATCTAGCCCGGTGTTTCGCTTCTGGGCGGAGCATGGGGTGATGTTTGCTTTTCATATGTATGACCCTGAGTCCCGCACCTTACTGGACTTTGACACGCTGGCACGAACTTTCCAGTTACCGGCGAAACAATTCTATGCCTTTCTCCAGGCCCGCCACTACCTGCGTGCTTTTGCCTGGACACTTCCTACGCTGGAGGCTGAGATAAAGTTTGTTAATACCATCTTCGACACCGCTTGCTTGATGAATACTATTACAGGATGGAAAAAGCTTGGCCAGAAGCTTGGCGATGCCGCTCCTATAAACCGCCTGGCTACCTGGTGGTCTCGAGTATTGGTTTCCCCTGTCACTGAGAGGCAGATGGCGAGCTGGTTTCAGGATCTTTATAAATTGCTGCCTGACTTGGGCCTCCGGGAGCTACAGTTTAAACTTCTGCACTGCCTCTATTATGATGATGTCCGCCGGTTTAAGATGAAACTAACTAGGTCTCCTTGCTGTACTAAATGTGGTACTGCGGATGGCACGCTGCTGCACCGACTGGTTGATTGCCCACCACTCCGACCCTTTTGGCAGGTGGTGCTGGCAGTGGTGGGGACCTGCATAGGTGTCCCTCTCCGTATCACCGGTTGTATGCTACTCACCTGTGCCTCGCTTAGACTTTTGCCCGGCAGCCGATCTAAGGCTCGATTTGAACGGGTGGCTGTTCTGATGGCCTGTCTGACTATTTTAGCCGGCTGGACTGAGCCATTGACTGTGCCCACGATTGATGCTTGGTTCGGCAGGATGGCCTCCCTCGCACAATTGGAAAGACTGGATGTTTTGGCTGGCAAGAGGCGACCAGACAAAATTTACTGTGCCTGCTGGGCCACTTGTTTCAATGCCTTCCCCAAATCTCTACAAGATGGACTGTGCCTTAACGGTTACACCTTGCAATGGTCATCCAATGAGGGGGGGGAGGGGGCGAGGGATGGTTAAGGTGTGAATGCGGGCTGACTGTGGTGTGTGTATGGGGGTTCGGGGAAGGGGAGGGGGAGGGAGGTAATGGGGAGAAAATGGAAAATTAGGGAAGGGCGGTATAGTGGGACTACAGTTTGGCTATGTTATTATAGATGGTGAGATTCACCCCTGTTGTATGTTTCAAGTGCCTGTTTGGGAGTATGTTTACCGCTTCCCTGTTAATAAAAAGTATTTTGGAAAAAAAAAAAAAGAGTCAGATTTTGCATCTTTTAAGTAATAACTTTTTTCTATTGTACATTTTTTAATAATTACATAAAGACTGTCATGTATATAGTGTTATTTTGATCAATATAACATAAGCACAATTTAAAGTTGTTGTGCAAAGAATTTTAAATTTGTGTGTGCAGATTTTTAAATTTTTTGGCACAGAATACCCCCAGTAGTATATGGTGTGAAAGAACCACAAAGGGAATTCAAGGTCCATTCCCTGCAGGAAGCACCTGTGAAAAACCACCTGTACAGACTCCTTATAAACCTCCCTGGAGAAAGGGAAAAATAGCATTGCGACATTGGGCTACTGAATAGTATCCTGAGAGAAGAGTGAATTGAGATGCACATAGGTCTTTATCTAAGATATTTCATTCAGGTCCATTGCCCTGGAGCCTAGAACATGCAGACCAGACCATGCTTGGAGCAGACGTGGAAACGGAAGAATTGGACATAGAGAGTGAGGCTTTGAGTCCATGAAATCCAAGACCTTAAGGTAATCTTTCTTCAGAGACGTGAGGGCTTTCCTATGCGCCAGAAACTGGAAAAGACTAATTGCTATTCAAGATAATCATCAGTCAACATAAGGTTTCCACACCTGCATAACCCTGAGCTTTGCTGCTCCATCTGGACCCTGAATATTCAGATGTCGGACTAAAGGAGGAACATACAATATATACCTGTTTCTATTTCCAACAATATTTATTCCTTTATTACAAACATATCATTAAAAACAATTTATATATTTCACATCCACTCATACCACATTCATTCACCAATGACAATAAAATAATATTTATTGCACATATCCCTACAATCTAAAAATACAATATTTATTTCATTTTTATATTTCCTACTTTTTAATCCAATTTTTTTCATATAAACAGTCACCTATTTTGTCAAAATCTTCCCTACTGTTATACAAAATTGATCTTGTTATTTTTCTAAATTTACCCTGCTTTTCAAAGTTCGCTCCTAACTGCTCTTTGTTTCTCAAAAAACTCCTGACAAGAGACTCCTGTTTCACCCGATGGTTTCCTCAGGGGATCACTATAACAGTTATTTTTTCTTTCACTGTTAGGGAACATCCAATCAACTGGTAACTTCTATTGTTCTTTACGCTCATGCAGGGAACATCCAACTTCACTTCTTAATTGAACTATCAATCTTCATCAACCTATTCTTTTCAATATAAAACAGACTAATCACTATTAAACCCTTTAAAACATTTTACACACACCATATGTATTCATATTTATATTAATATCCATTTTTGAGACACAATTGACCTAGTCACCCCTAACTATTTATAATATCACTACTACGTTTCCAATATTTATTTCAAAAACAAACCGGACCATATAATAAATCTACACACTCACCTCTTTTAAACTTCTATTATCTTTTATATGCATCCATTACAACGCCTCCATTGCATGTTTTCAACTAGTATCAGTTCACCACCTCTCTTCTTCCATCACCAAACCACGTTTATATCGATTATAACGATTCTTCAACCCAACATCATAACTACTCAAAAACATTTGCACAACTACATGTCATCAATAAACACATTCTTCTGATAACTACTTGCTCTTTTCTTTGAAAAATGCGTACTAACCTTAATGATTTTAACACAAGCTTCCACTAACACCAGACTGCTTTACCTTTCCACAACGCCGCGGCTGCGCATTCAATACTTCCTTTCTCTTTTTAAATCTCCCCGCGGAAACTCCCCTTTCATACGTCACTCGCGTATATCACGCATTACTCCCTAAATACTGCTTAAATGAACACAGTTCCTTCTGAATCCTGATCCAATATACTCTACCTTATCCAAAACTATATAAACACGTTCCATTCCACTTCTTGGGTCAATACCAAAGGTTATATCGTCTCCCAACGAAATATATATCTCTGTTCCTTCTGAACCAAAATTTTAGAGATATCTCCTCCCCTCCTTAATACAACCTGATTAAGCGCACAAAACCTTAGTTCTTGTATTTGATGTTTCTTCTCATACCAATGTTGTACCAGGGGTGCATTTTAAATGCTAAATTATTCTTGTTTTAATTATTCTCTTTGTTTGACCTATATAGTAATGTCTACAAGGACATATAATTGCATAAATCACTTGGGAGGATCTACAATCAAATTTCTTTGGTAACCAATATACCCAACCTGTTGATGGGATTTGAACTGATACAGTTTCATATACATGTGAGCACACTACACACTGTCCACATTTATACTGGCCGGACTGTTCCAACCCTTTCAATGTTTCCAACAACACAGTAGATGTCAACATATCCCTTAAAGATCGTTTCTTTTTAAACGCAAAAATTGGGGGGTCCTGAAACACAATTTCATCTTGTATAATTGGCCAACGTCGGTAGATAATTTCCTTAGTATCTGTTACCAAATGAAAAAATGGTAATGTTCAAACTACACTTGTCAAAGAAACCTTGTTTCCAGTAACCAATAGGTTATCTCTGTTAGCATAAAGAGCTCGTTTAAATGCCCTTTTCACAATTTTCTGCTTGTATCCCCGGACTAAAAATCTCTCTGTTAATTCTAGTCCTTTAATTTTAAATTCACTGACAGCAGTACACAAGCGCCGAAGGCGCAAAAATTGACTGACTGGGATATTTTCTTTTAGTCGCTTGGGATGAAAGCTAGAAAACTAATGTAGTATTTCTGTTTCCTTCCTGTAAATCGTGGTATGTAATTTACCTAAATTCTTATACACATACATATCCAAAAAAGATATTCATTGTTGATTTGTATTGAATTCAAATTTTCATCCAATGAATTAATCCATACCTGAAGTTCTTCTAATCTTTTCTGCATTCCAGTGAATATGAAAAAAATGTCATCTATAAACCTCTTCCATATTATTATTTCTCCCCAAAATCATGATGGATAAATGAACTTACTTTCAAATGCTGCCACATACAGGCAGGCTACTGATGGGGCCACAGATGACCCCATCGGAATCCCCTTAATCTGATGATAATATTTCCCTTCAAACTGAAAAAAGCTTTTTTTTTTTAATATAATAGCAGACACTGATTTAACAAACATTTTTTTCTTATCCGACATTTCTGTTCTATTCAACACTTCCTGCACGATTTCTATAGCCAAATTTTGTGGTATGTTTGTGTAAAGAGAAAAAATATCAGCAGTAACCAGCCACCACTCTTTTTCAATCCCTTCCAGTTGATCTACCGTCTTTATAAAATCTGCTGCATCCTTGACATAGGAATCAATCTGTTGTACACTAAATTGCAATAAATAATCCACATATTTTGAAATAGGCTCAAAGAGAGAACCTATTCTGGAGACAATAGGTCTTCCTGGTGGATATAAATTCTTATGTATTTTGGGTACTGTATAGAATGCTGGACTTACTGGAAATTTTTCATAAAGGTAATCACCTAACTTCCCATCTATAACCTTGTGTTTAATTGCCTGCTGTATCAACAAGTAGATCGCCACTTGAATTCCCTGTGGGGTCCCTATCTAATAGATGGTAAAAATTAATCAGTTAATTGTCGATTAACTTCGTCTATATAAGCCCCTCTATCCATAAGGACTGTAGCCCCTCCTATGTCTGCCTGTTTTATAATGATATTTGCATCATTTTGCAACCTCTGTAATGCATTTTTTTCTTCCCATGTGATGTTACTATAAACAAATGACTCAGAATGCTCCAATTTTGACAAATCTTTTAACACCAACCTTTCAAATACCACTAAAAATGGATCCAGAGGATCAGGAGGTATCCATTTTGATCATTTAACAAACTTGGATCTTTGGCTGGGTTCTCTCTCTTGCTCAATATTACAGAAAAACTTTTTGATCTTTAATCTACGAAAAAATGTATACAACTCCACCCTTGTATTAAAGGAATCATAACCAGCTGTGGGCACAAATGTCAAACCCTTATTTAAAACCGCTACCTCTTCCTGAGATAGTACATGTGATGACAGATTCACCACTGATCCCTGTATCATCTGGGTTGTCATGGGAACCGATAGTTCCTGTATCGATAACCTGTGTTCATCTGTGGTATCCAATTTCTCCTTCCCCCTCAATTCTGTGATCATAAAAAATATTGATTTTCATCACTCGCATACTGATTACCCCCAGCCAAATTATCCACAGGAGTATTCGCCAAAGGTTGGGTAAATGTAACAGACCTTTTCTTGGTACTTTCAACCATTTCTACCTCTTCATCTGATGAACTCTCCGATGATGAAAACGTTTTTCCCCACCCCTTTTTTTTTACCTTGCTTATTCATCCACGGATAAATATATCCTTTAGTATAGTCTGTCTGATCTCAAAAACATTTTTTCGTTTTTAATTCTCGTCTCCATTTTAAATGTATCCATTAGATCCTGTAATTGCTCTAACTGCTTATCAATAACCTCCTTTTGTGAATATTCCTGTATTAATTTTAATTGGGCATCCATTTCATTTTGTATAGACACTAAAGTGTGTTGTATACACTCTACTATCAGAACCATCAGGTCATATGAGCATTTGTTGAGAACTGCATTCCATTTAGTTACAAAATCTTCCTGCTCTGAAAACAACAATGGTTCCTTAATTATTCTTAACCCCCCTGGAATTCTCTTCATCTTGCAGTATTCTGACAAAAATGCAGCAAGCAATTCCATCCTAATATACTTCTTTCTCATCCCAGTATAATCATCCAAACTTCCTATCTCTGTAGTTGCACATGCAGTATCAAACAAGCTAAAATTGGATATAATCGAGGATGCTGTTTGTTCCATAAAACTAAAGAATTCATCCATTCTCATTGTACTAATTATTAAATAATGTTACTAAATATATTATTTAAATGATCAACAAGCAATAGTGACTAGATAATACCCTTACATTATAAGGTAACCACAATGGTCAAGTATAAATTACACAAATACCCACTCACACCAACCGTGTATTCCAGTACACAATTATGTAAACAAAAACAATAATCCCAACCAATGTACTGGTGTATGCTATAAAGCACCCTATTACCAGCAAACTTTTGTAGACCCTCTATTCACGAGTAGGCATAAATCAATCCGTCTCGTTTCTCATAAGAGGTCTGATTACTTTTAATCACATATATATTTTGTTTGAATTTTCAAATTATCTTTAAAAACAGTCCCGACAAAAATTCATGGGGAAAATTCCCAACCAATAAATCACATGGATGATATTTAGGCAAATACTTATCCACGATGAATAGGTCCCAAACGTCCAGACATGGCCATGTTTTGGACCGAAGTCCTGCTTCGGGGGAATAGCTGGAAAATGGAATCCAATTCAACGGAAAAAGTCCATCCTTTGCTCAAGAAGTTCCATCAAAGCGGTTTAATCCGTGCATATCCTTTTCTCAATGTGAGCTGTATTTCAACCCGCCAACTTTAACAAATGGCGACAAAACCGGAACCTTTTATATTCCTCTTCCGGAAACCCGCTCTAGTTCTAGGGTTTCCGGAAGAGATATAAAAGGTTCCGGTTTTGTCGCCATTTGTTAAAGTTGGCGGGTTGAAATACAGCTCGCATTCAGAAAAGGATATGCACGGATTAAACCGCTTTGATGGAACTTCTTGAGCAAAGGATGGACTTTTTCCGTTGAATTGGAGTCCATTTTCCAGCTATTCCCCTGAAGCAGGACTTCAGTCCGAAACATGGCCATGTCGGGACGTTTGGGACCTATTCATCGTGGATAAGTATTTGCCTAAATATCATCCATGTGATTTATTGGTTGGGAATTTTCCCCATTAATTTTTGTCGGGACTGTTTTTAAAGATAATTTGAAAATTCAAACAAAATATATATGTGATTAAAATTAAAAGTAATCAGACCTCTTATGAGAAACGAGACGGATTGATTTATGCCTACTCGTGAATAGAGGGTCTAACAAAAGTTTGCCGGTAATAGGGTGCTTTATAGCATACACCAGTACATTGGTTGGGATTATTGTTCAATTATAAATTATAACATATGGGTAATTTACAGGTATTGTTCATACATGAATAAACATACAATATATGTTTCTATTTCCAACAATATTTATACCTTCAATACAAACATATCATTAAAAACAATTTATATATTTCACATCCACTCATACTACATTCATTCACCAATGACAAATCAATATTTATTGCACATACCCCCACAATCTAAAAATACAATATTTCATTTTTATATAACCAACAATTGTCAATTGTGTCTTGAAAAAATGGATATTAATATAAATATGAATAAATATGGTGTGTGTGTAAAATGTTTTAAAGGGTTTAATAGGGATTAGTCTATTTGTGTATTGAAAAGAATAGGTTGATGAAGATTGACAGTTCAATTAAGAAGTGAAGTTGAATGTTCCCTGCATGAGCATAAAGAACAACAGAAGTTACCAGATGATTGGATGTTCCCCAACAGTGAAAGAAAAAAAATAACTGTTATATAGTGATCCCCTGAGGAAACCATTGGGTGAAACAGGAGTCTCTTGTCTGGAGTTTTTTGAGAAACAAAGAGAAATTAGGAGGGAACTTTGAAAAGCAGGGTAAATTTAGAAAAATAAGATAAATTTTGTATAACAGTAGGGAAGATTTTGACAAAATAGGTGATTTATATGAAAAAAATCGGATTAAAAAGGAAATTGTTGGTTATCATAAAAATGAAATAAATATTGTATTTTTAGAGTGTAGGGATATGTGCAATAAATATTATTGTATTGTCATTGGTGAATGAATGTGATATGAGTGGATGAGTGGATGTGAAAAATAAATTGTTTTTAAAGATATGTTTGTAATAAAGGAATAAATAGTGTTGGAAATAGAAACAGGTATACATTGTATGTTTATTCATGTATGAACAATACCTGTAAATTACCCATATGTTGTAATTTATACTTGACTAAAGGAGGAGCAAGATCTATATGCATAGGGAGGCCTTTTTACCACAAGGGGAGAGCCTTGTAGCTGCAGTGAGATATACAAGATAAGATATCTGAAGAGCTGAAGGCAGCACCAGACCTTTATAGAAGGGAGTGAAGTCGGCTTTGAGCTTTTTTTTCTGGTGTCTCTATCTGTGGGCAGGACACCTTAAGGTCCCCTTTCTTCTTTGGAGACATGAGGATTTTCTGTAGGACATAAGACCTTTGCTCACAATAGGTTCTTAGAGCTGCGTTCTGATTGTTCTGCACCTCCTAATTAGCCTTGCCTGCCAGTTGCAAGTCAGCAGCTCCACTATCAGCAAAGAGATTTCTCACAGCTGTGACAATTTCAGAACTTGTATAGCCAATTACTGAGTTCATTTGATTGCCTGAAATTGGATTACAGGGTTAAATGGCTGTAAAGCAGCACAAGCCAGGCCAAATTGCACCATCACGCAGCTCTCTCCCATGAGGTGCCAGCCTGAACCTGGGAACCCAGACAGTCTAGATTGTAGCAGGGTGTATCTTTTTACTTGAGGTCTGCCTGCTTCCATGCCTGGCAGACTGTATTGACTATATCTCTATGTTATCAAAACCGCATCAGCAAGCCTGACGACGTGCTTAGTGTAGATCTAAGCCGTCGGGTCTTTTCTATCATTTGCGGATCGGTGGATTATAGAGCGTCAATTATAAAGATACTACCATTTGTAAGATATCATCTGATGGGCACAGACAGACAGTTTCATTTAAGATTACTTTAAAGCATCTCTGGTGCCTCTCTATAATCCACCGAACCGCAAATGATAGAAAAGACCAGACGGCTTAGATCTACACTAAGCACGTAGTCAGGCTTGCTGATGTGGTTTTGATAACAGAGATATATTATTTACTGAGTTGGTGAAGAGCATTGATTTAGTTATCAATACCTTTTGTATTTTTGGCATTTTGGCTAGAGATTGCAATCATTTATCACGAATTAGGCAATTTCAACAAAATTGCCTAATTCGTCGTGGATCGGGGGCCCCGAACTTCGGGGAAAATCCGTTTTTCGGGTTTGTACGGGGGGGAGGGGCACATTTTATTTTTTTAAATTAAAAACCACCCCAAGCATTACAATTAACTATAATACAACCCCCCCCCCCCCACCATCCACATCCCTCCCCAAGACTTACTAACATCCCTGGTGGTCCAGCGGGATCCCGCAAGTGATTTGTCCCTCCGAGCCCGGCGTGCGTGCCTGCCTTGCTCAAAATGGTGCCGATAGCCTCTGACCTATTTCACAGGGGCTACCGGTGCCATTGGTCAGCCCCTGTCCATGGGCATCGGTGCCATCTTGTGCTCCTGCCATGTGACAGGGGCTGACCAATGGCACCGGTAGCCCCTGTGACATAGTATGGGCAAAGGCTATCGGCGCCATTTTGATTACTGGCAGCCGAGATCGCTCCCGGACCCCCGCTGGACCCCCAGGGACTTTTGGCAAGTCTTGGGGGGGGGGGGGTCAGGAGGCCCAGGGACGTTTGGCAAGTCTTGGGGGGTCAGGAGGCCCCCCCAAGCTGGCCAAAAGTCCCTGGGGATCCAGCGGGGGGTCCCAGAGCGATCTCCTGCCCTTTGTCTGGCCTGTTGCCCTGGAAGCCCACTC
Organism: Rhinatrema bivittatum; assembly: GCF_901001135.1. Lineage (NCBI taxonomy): Eukaryota > Metazoa > Chordata > Amphibia > Gymnophiona > Rhinatrematidae > Rhinatrema > Rhinatrema bivittatum. Next base: position 31,233 of record NW_021820831.1, on the reverse strand, counting down.
TACTAGAGAAATGTTATCCTAGGAATCTGATCCACAGCTGCTGAACCCAAAAAGGGAAAGCTACTGGGAATCCCCCTCCCAGTGCTTGGCTCACTGGTGCAGGAACTCAGACCCCCTGAAGTCAGTTCCCAAGAGGGAAGGGCAAGCCGTATGAGCACCCCCAGGACTTGGCCTATGTTCTACCTTGAAACCGGGCTTAAAGCCTTCTCGAGAGCAGCCTACTCATAGCACCAGTTGACAAGTCTGCACATCTGCTGAGGCAGAGAAAAATACTGAAAAGCTGAAGGCAACACCAGATCCTTATAGGGAAGTGAAAGTCAGCTCTGAGCTTTGTTTCTGCCTCCATCTGCTGGATGAAGGACATATCCCACTTTTCTGGCCGGACGATGAGGAATAGTGTCATTTCATTCTATGTCTTTGTGTACCCAACAGAAACTCCATGCAAATACAATCCCGCTGGATCACTGACACTGCAGGTGGTACAAAATAGTTTGCCAATTGTACATTTGGGCTTCCAAGGTCTTTTACATGATCTGCCACAATAACTAGGGATTCAAAAACTCCTCCAAGGAAGAAATACGTTCACCAAGCACCTCACCACCCCCTCCCCCAAAATAAACTTTTCTTGCCTTTATACACCCTTTCCCTCTATAGTCAACTATCATCCCGCAATATGCAACCCTCACTATTGTCAAACACCTCAATGCTTCCATGCAGCCCTGTAACTCAGTGGTCCGCAACCCTGTCCTGGGGGCCCACCAGCCAGTTGGGTTTTCAGGATATCCATAATGAATATGCATGAGAGAAAATTTCCATGTTATGGAGTGCATACACATTTTCTCTCATGCATATTCATTGTGGATATCCTGAAAACCCATCCGGCTGGTGGGCCCCCAGGACAGGGTTGGGGGACCACTGCTCTAAACAAAGAAGATGCTGAAAGTGTTTCATGGTATTTGTACTGCAAATGCACACACCAACAGAGCTTATAGGGAATGAAGTCCTCAAACAAAATTGATTTACCCTATGAATGTGCCAAAAATAAAATACTATCTCTACAAACATTACCCAACATATACATTTTTAGAAAGCTATTTGCCATTCAGTAACTGGAAAATTTCCTTGTAGGTTGTGGTACTTTTTATTGGATGCTATCAGATTCACTAGGTCTTGAACCAGCAATTTTCAACACTGGAGACAGCTAAGTGAGGAGCCAGGTAAACAGACAAGCCTGCAGTAGTAGACATAAGCCATCTGCTGACAAAACTCAAAGTCCTGGTGACTATGGCTCCCTGTTGATTTCTGGTATCCTGACCTGGCTTTTGCCAAATTCCTGACCCTAGTGTTGCCTATGCCTGGAAACAAAATCCTCACTCTGTTCTTACCTGGCTGCCTTAGCTACTGGTTGGGCCTCAACCCTGAGACTCCAACTCATGTCTCAAAGGTATGCCTGAAACCAACCACAATGCCTCGGTCAGTCCTGATGGTCAGTGGACCAATATAAGACTATTCCAAAGATGTATATGAACTTGACACCACACAGGCCCCTTTTCGGCTGTGATCTTGACAACTCATTTACTACCTTAGATTATTCTTTTGTCAGTCCAAAAAAAATAAATTACAATCTACAAAGGACTAGTTTTCCATAAGACAAATGCAATGATTAAAACACTACAAAATTTCAATCCAAAAGAAAAACAGAAAATACTGAAATCTGCCAACTGTTTCAGCTTAGTGAAGGATAACAATATTGGAACACAAGAAGCCTGTCTTTTTTTTTGTTTGTTTAACAGTGGAAGCTAAACTTCTCCAACCTGTCAACTTTACTATGAGCTCTGCATCTCTGAAAAGCTACCATAACAATTAAGATATTTCCTGCAGCATAAAGACCTCAAAAGCAGCGATTGGCTCTCCTTCTTAAAGCACATCTTTGTGTGATTTTAGACAGGACGGAGGGCTGTTCTCATCTGTAGAGCACTTCTAAGATTTACTGTCATTGTAAACTGTTACTTCTTAACAGATTTTTTTTTTCTTATTGCCACTTTGTTTCTCCTAAATCAAGGGCTACTAGACACTAGTGCCATTGTTATTTGCATTGATCATTTTGTGTAAGAAGTTGAGTAAAGTCTGTTACAGAACATTATACTTCTTCGAAATATATTCTGTTGTATATTTTGAAATCTTGTTAAATATAATAAAGTTCGCAAAATTATCTTCCCAAACATAATCCTGAACTAATCCCCCGGCTACCACTACTGCATCCTTTCCCTATAACTCCTCTATTGCCAAAAATCAACGTACACAGTTTTCAACGTGTAAAACTGCTGACGGGGGGGCAAAGTAAAAGAAAACAGTCCAAACATGTACACACTAGGACATTTTCGTTATCTCAGGTCAGAAAAGCTGAAGCAATCAACTGGCAAAAATAACTGCAGCAGCCGGACAATTCCCAGCTGAGACTGCGGATCCTCCTATGCCAGCAGCGGCGCCGCCCCGATCCCAAAACGAATGCAACGCCATAGAACAGATCAAGGCTCCCCTCTCCCGCGTGGACTCTCACCCCTGCCTCACAGACTAAACACGACGCCGCATCACCCGCCCTCCCCGGGAGCCTCAGCGCGTGCAGAAGCAACGTCATACGCACGCAATAAATAACGAACAAGACATTAAGTCAAGAAGCAAAACAAATACGTAGTGAACCGCGGCGGCGCCGTATTTACTATTTCTCGGCTTTAGCAATGTGCTCCAGCGCCTCGTTGATTTTCTGTGCAGCCATTCTTGGCCAGTCAGGCGGCCCGGTGTTAACGTAACAGCCTGCTCCAGCACCCACGCCGTCTCAGCTGCCCCAGCCGCTTCCTCGAGCTGCAGCGTAACGTCACGTGCGAGGAGGTTGACTTGACAGCGAAAGCGGAAGCTCGTCCGAGGGGGGGGGGGCAGGCAGCGTTTGGTCTCGCGATGTTTCCTGACAGGACCGGGACCAGACGGTCCGCGGTGAAAAGTGTCGCGTGCACTGCGGCCCTTGCAGGATGTGGGGGGCTGCAATGCGGAGAGATCTGCAGACCTGACTAGTTATGCTGGCAGATCGGCTTCCGATTGTTTTCCTCTTCTTCCTGCTTTCGGGAGAGGAGGCTTGGGGGGTATCGGGGCCGCAGTGTACAGTAGTCCATAATGGCACAAGCTCACCCTGCAATTCAACAATTCCTAGGCTTCCTAATGACTTTCCTTAAACTGGTTATTTCCACATAGGCCACGTAACAGGATAGTATGCACCTCAAAATGTATAATGTGTATGTCCTCAAATGAGAAAACACGTGTATTATTTAAATGAATTTCTCAGAATATTTCAAATTTGGGGTGTGATGCGTCATGCGCGAGATTGCTTCTTTACACCCTGAGCCTATTAGGCAGTTTCTGAAAGAGCAAGAATGGGCAGGATACAGAACTTTTTTTGGAGCGCTCTAACCCCTGAATTACAGAGAAAATTACTCTCTTGTATATTGTATGCGTCTTGTATATTGTATGCGTGTTGTACGTTGTGCTCAGTAAAGGAAGCCTGTCTTTTTTTTTGTTTGTTTGTTTAACAGTGGAAGCTAAACTTCTCCAACCTGAACTTTATAACAAACATCCCAAGTTGCCTTGATCTTCTGGAATCAGGATTGCTAACTCATAAACTTTTTTTTTTACTGACAATCACATTTTTTCCGAACACATATTTTATCATGTTCAGTTTTGTAGCTCGACATAATTGTGCTAAAATTCACCCCTTTATGCTTTGAAACATAGGCCCCAATCCCTACTTAGTACCATGTTACAGAGCCTGAGCCACAACACCATAGAAAGAGACTCAGTTGGTCGTGACATTTTTATTGACATGAAAATCTCTTTTCGGATTTTTTTTTTACTGTCAAAGGCACCAGAGAACGAGATTAGTGTTGGGAACAACTTAGTTGGCATTATTAGGTGGAGAGGGGCAAGGGAGAGGAGAAATGGGAGGTGAAATGTTGGGTTGAAGACAACTGGGATATGAGAACTAGTGAAGGTATAAACTGAGGGACAAAGGATATCCTTGATATCCAACTATAAGGAAATAGAGACTGTGAGGTCACGGGGAGATATAGAGACAGAAAACAGAAAAATTAGACAAGAGGGAAAGAGCAGTGGTGAACACGAGGCAGGAGAAGAAATGGAAAAGAGCCTTGAAAAGAATTTAGGAGAAAACAGTAAAAAAAGAGACCATTGTGATTACAAAAAATATACTGTCTTAGAGACCAGTAAGATGAATCCAGAACAAGTGATTATGCACCTCTACCAGCAGATGGAGACGGAGCAATCTGATGTCACAATGAGAGAAACAAATCCTTCTGGAAGGAAGGAGAGTGATCACAAGTTTAGTGAAACAGTATACGTTTTTTTATTTCACAGACTTGCAAACACGAGTGTCTTACCAAATCCTAATCCCTATAACCGAATCCCTCACAAAAACACTGAAATTCTGGGGCAACTGCCTCCAAGTAATCAACGACCTCCTGACTACCTTAAACCTTGTGCTCAACAAGTCCAAGACAGAAATGCTCCTTATATCTCTCAACCACAAAGATAGCCTACACTCAAGTCACACCAACACCCTGGTCAACCTAGCAAGAGACCTCAGAGTTATAATTGATAACCAGCTAAATCTAAGAAAGTTTATCACCAACACAACCAAAGACTGCTTCCTCAAACTTCAGGTACTAAAAATACTCAAACTGCTACTGTATTTTCAAGACTTCAGATCAGTACGCCAGGCCATTATATTCTCCAAATTAGACTACTGCAACTCCATTCTGCTAGGCCTTCCCGCTTCCTCCACCAAACCGCTTCAGATGCTACAAAATTCGACTGCCAGAATTTTAACAAACTCCAATAGAAGAGACCACATCACACCTATCCTGAAAAACCTACATTGGCTCCCAGTAAACTTCAGAATTCTACACAAGTGTCTCACCATCATCCATAAAGCTATCTACAACAGAACACCCATCAACTTACACTACCCACTCACGCTACACTTCTCATCCAGACCCATCAGAGAAGCATACAAAGGTACGCTACACACTCCCCCAGCCAAATTCACACACCTCTCATCCACCAAAGATCGAGCCTTCTCGACAGCAGTGCCAACCATCTGGAATAACATGCCCCCAGACTTTAGACAAGAACCTTGCACGCAGACATTCAGAAAGAAACTCAAGACTTGGCTATTTCTACAAGCCTTCCCTGATCTATGACCTCCCCAATTGCTACAACTCGCCTTGGTCCGCCAGTCGACGCTCCCCATCCCTGACATGGCTTCTGATGTTATATTAATCAGTCCTGAGTTTTTTGAACTAATACTATTTCAGCCCTAAGTATAGGATATCATGTATATATTTGATAATATTCAGTCCTGAGTACAAGTGAATATTATAGTCCTAAGTATATGTCTAGATATTATTTATTTCTGAGACTAAATATTTATTTCTCTGTTAGCCATGACTCTGCCTTTCCTCCTCCCAGTTCAAGTGCCCCTGTTTTATTGTAACTTTCATTCACTTTTCTCTCTTCGCCTATTGTTCATGTTGATGTTAATGTTATTGCACCGCTGTTTATTGTAAACTGATAGGATATGATTGGTATCATGAGTGTCGGTATAAAAAAGCCCTAAATAAATAAATAAAATAAATATATGTTTTTTTTATTTCACAGACTTGCAAACACGGGTGTCTTACAAACGTACGCACACCCTCACAGGATTGCATATTACAATTTATACATTTTCAGCCTATGCAAGCCCCCCTTCCAGCCTACCCCCTTTTTCTCTTCCCCCCCCCCGGATATCTGCCTCTGTGTTTTTACAAATTCCCTTTTTTGGTCATTGCCCTGTTCCATAGCTTGTCTGTCCAGGTGCTGCAGTGCTCAGCTCTTTTCTTTCCCTGTTATGACACTGTACTCACCATCGCGGCACTGAGCCGCCGATTACCTACGCGGCACAGTCCCGCAGTCAGCCTCTCTTCACCGTGGCAGGGAGCCGCGGACTTCGGTGTCCTTCAGTGCGGCATGGAGCCGCTGTTACCAGGACCCTCTCACGCTGCCGACGCTCTCTTTAGCCTCGCGGCCCGGAGGCCGTACTCCCCGGGCTTTCCTGGCGGCTAGAGCTGCCCTCGATCCTTCCTGCAGCGGCAGGAGCCGCTGCTGATGTCGGGGCCTGCTCCTTGGCCCAACCCTGCTCCTCCGTGGTCAGCGTCTGTGCAGGGCTGCTGACCATGGTGCTGCATTTCCTGTTTCTTGCTTCCTAAGGCGCGGGCTGCGCCTCCTGCACTAATTTAAAGGGCCATGGCTGGAAATGCCATGGGCCCCACCTGGACTCCTCCCAGGGTGTCTCCTGATCATTAGCCCTATATAAGGGCCCAGCTTCCAGTCCTTAGTTGCCTTCGCAAGGGGTTAGTTTGTCTCAAGGACTTCTCGTCTTCACTCCTGCTGGTATTTCCTATTCTTCGTGGGATCCCTCATCGTTCTTCATGTTCCTGGTCTCTTCCTGATGTTTCGTGGTCTTCCTGATGTTTCTTCCTGATGCCTCTTCTCCGCTTCTGCTTCCTGGACCCTTGGTTCCTCATCACTACCTTCTCTGGCGTGTCACATTGTGTCTCATCACTGTTGGTGTCTGAGGTAGTTGTGGGTGGATCCTTGGGCCGGTGGCAGATGACCACGCCCCTGGGGGTAGATCCCGAGAGGGACCACCGATCAGGCTCATAGTATGGTGACAGACACACACTAGTTCTTTTATTAAACAGTATATTGAACCACCAGAGATGGCAGTAGTGAGCTGGACGTGCCCGGCAGGGCTGTAGTCCCTCAGGTACTGGAACAGCGATCCTGGATAACTAAGCTGTAGAGAAACTGAATATAGTGAGTAGGCAGGGTATGCAGAGTTCAGGAACAGAACCTTGATGGTGACACTCACACAATAGTCTCTAGAAGTAGTCCAGGTGTTGGAATGAGTTAGGCTCTCGAGGAACGAGTACCTGGTTCCAGGGAAAGCTCTGAGAGAGAAATGGTGACTCACTAGTGTAGTAGGCAGCGATGACTTCCAGGCAGAATAAGTATTCAGCAACCAGTCAGGGAACATGGGCCCTCAAGCGAGTACCGGTTCCTGACTGTGACCTGAAAAACAGAGCGAGGCCCCCTAGGAGCAGGTACCCCTGGTAAGTCCGAGGAGGCAGAGCAGCTTGGAGAGTGCAAAACTGATCCTTGCTAACTCGATTCGTTAGCGATTTCTGAGACCTTATATATCCGGTACGGATAACGTCATCTCAGGGGGTGCCCCTGAGGTTCGCGCCACTGCTGGTACATCAGGGCCGCGCCGCGCGCGCACACACACGCCCTTAGGCTCTTGTGAATCATGGCGGATTGCAGCGTCGAGCCACTCCGGAGATGCCGGAGGGAGTCGGCAGAATGGCGCCGTGGCAGCCAACTTTCCACTTGAGCAAGAGGGAGTCGCCAAGGAGGTAAGGAGGGCAGAGTGGAGACGTTGAGCAGCGACGGTCGCAACAGTCACCTCATGGCATGGGCCTTTCTTCTCACTCGCAGCACTAGTCTCTGGAGGGTCATCTTCACTTGAAGCCAAGTCTCGTCTTGGTCCCATATTTGATGCCTAAAGCCAAGTCTTGTCTTGGCCCCCTACCCAATGCTCGAAGCCAAGTCTCGTCTTGATCCCTTACCCTGGAAATTGTCTCAGCCCTCAGATGTTCTGGTGGCTGCTCCATCCATGCCTAAGACTCTGACTGAACCTGTGCCATTCCAGCATGATCCATGACCAGCCATCGGTGGCTGTGTAGGGCGTGTCTTGGTACAGGCTTCTACAGAATCTTCGCCATGTTCCGGCTTCTACTTTCACGTAGTCATCTGGAGTCTGCTTTGCTCTCAAGCGTGGTCCGTGACCAGCCCATTGGGTCCACCCGTGATGGTGGGCTGTGTAGGACGCGCTGCTTTGCAGCCTCAACCCAGTACTTGATTTTGTTCTTGAACCTTGATCCTGAGTCTTTGTGCTCAAGCTTCTCGTGTGAGTCTTCACGTCCCAAGCTTCTCATCTGAGTCTGCACGCCCCAAGTCTCCTGTCTCAGTCTTCATGTTCCAGAGCCTTCGTCCTCCTTGTCTCCTGTCTGAACTGCTGCCATTGCCGTTTCCAGCGGCAGGTCCAAAAGGGCTTGGAGTAGTCGGAGGACCACTCAGAGACCAATCAAGTGTGGTTGGTCTCACTGAGGTATGCAGGTCGGCAGTGGCCTGGGCTTCGTCTCGACCCAGACACGGATCTGTCTCACAAACCGCGGTGTTTTCCTGGAGCTCCTCTCTGGGTTCCCCGAAGTCCAAGGGCACACATCTCCTATTCTCGTGCAGCAGCTGCTCATGGCATCTCTTGCTACATCTAGCCAAAGCCTGCGTGCACATAACAGTTTGCGAAGGCCTCTCAAGGCCGCCGCTAACATAACATTACCTCTCCCTTGTTACCTGATTGGTTATACCCTTATCTTCTCAGGGTCCAGTAGCCAATTACTGAATCACTTTTTCCATGCAGCATGACTTGTGCTGGACTCATGCATAAACTCATCCTGTTCATGCTCTACTTATCTCCCTGATTCCTTCTGCTCCTTCAGTCCTGTTTCTGACTCCCCTCTCTCTCCCTTCATGCAGAGAAAGCAACATTCTTCTACTGTTTACACAAAGACCCTGCTGCTGAAGCTGCCCAAGAAGGGGGAGACTTGTGCTAAGCCTTATCTCTTCATCTCCTTCTGTTTATACAAAGCCCCTGCTGTTTTTCTCTCTTCATGCATGAAGCTGAAAAAACATTTTATATTACATCAGTATGTATACCCCTATAATAACATCAACCTGCCAGTATTCTCCATCTCCAGCATATGGTGGACATGCATCTCCCTACAGGGGATTGCTTTGATTTAAAAAAGGAGAAATAAGGAAAATATATTTGCCCCACTCACCTATGGTGATACCAAAAGATCCCTCACCCAGTTGAGAGTTCTTGAGGTGATTTCCATGGTCCCTCAGATGAGTGCCTTGGTCCGGTAGCTGGTTTTTCAGCCAGCATGGTCTTAGCTGTTAAGAAGCTGAAAAGCAGCGGGTGGAGGAAGAAAGTTTATTATACTGGAACGTTGAAGTACCCACCAAATGGGATCAAAGACACAGTCCAGAGTAGTAAAGTTGCTCAGTGATGATATCTCTGGTAGTGGCTGCGGAGCGGGGTACGCTGGGGAATTTCTCTTCTAGGTGGTATACCTCTCAGGTAGATCTGGTAGTGGCCCGCAGCACGGGGTACGCCGAGAATCACACAGTCGCAGGTAGAGAAGTGCAGGAGGTCATCAGAGTTGGGTAGATGATGGTACACTGAAGTGTAGAAGGAAGTTTGCTGAGGCGAGCACAGTAGTGGCCCAAGACACGGGGTACACCGGAGGTTCCATCAGCAAGATGATAGTGTACTCACAAGGCTGAACAAGGCTGTGTGCCGTTCAGGTGTAGAGAGAGGTATCACCAGGCAGGAAGGCCCTCCGAGGAGCAGATAGCCAGAAAGTGACAAGGCCCCTGAGGAGCGGGTACCTAAGAAGTTCAAGTCCCAGGATCAGGAACAAGTTCAGAAAAGCAATAGCGAAGCATCTTGGAGTGGAATTCAGCAGGAAGGAAGTCCTTGCTAACTCATATGAAGCACAGGCCGGATAGCTTAACTACACTGGTGGGTGACATCATGCGGAGGGGATGCCCCTGAGGTTCCCGCCATGACATGTAAAAGAAGGGGCCTGGCGTGCGCGCGCATGCCCTAGGTAATCCCCGATTCAAGATGGCGGATGGGATCACCCATGCCGACCTGGGAACGCCAAAGGGGGCAGCATTCACAAGCGGAGGCTGCCAATCTGCCAAGAATTGCTGGTGCAGGGAAAAAGGTGAGCAACAAAGGTCGCAGCCATCTGTGACCGACAGACACAACAGTACCCACCTTCTTAGGGCCCCTCCCAGGGGGTCTCGGCTTCCTTAGATGAGTTAGATGAAATTGTTGAATTAAATCATTGTCAAGGATATTAATAGCGAGTTCCCAGCTATTTTCTTCTGGCCCATATCCTTCCCAGGATATGAGGTACTCCCATAGCTTTCCACGTTTTCGTACATCAAGAATGTCATCAACTGGGTATGTGATGTCCTCTTTGGCATTAAGAGGTTGCAGATCCGGAGTCTTAGTTGAAACCTTGGAGAGGAGTGGCTTCAAAAGAGATAAGTGGAAGGCATTGTGTATCTTCATGGTAGTAGGAAAGTTGCAGGCTTTAAGTTACTGGTCCCAGGTGGCAGAGTATGGAAAAAGGCCCAATGTAGTGTGGAGCGAATCAAACAGATGGTAGCTTGAGGCGGATGTACTTGGTACTGAGCCATACCTTGTCTCCTGGTTGGAATTGGGGTGCTGCTCTGTGATGAGCATCATAACATTTCTTGGCCTGTTGTCCTGCCTTTTGTAAGAGGCCTTTGGTTTGTTTCCAAAGTTGGAGTTCTTCAGCCAAAGCCTGGGCTGCAGGTGATGAAACCGACAAGGGTATTGTTAATGGAGGTAATGTCTGAGTGTCATATAAAATTTGAAAAGGTGTTGATCCAGTAGCGGCTGATGGATGTGAATTCAGGACAAACTCATCCCAGGGGAGTAATTCTGCCCAGTCGCTTTGTCTGCAGTTGACGTAGGAGCGGAGGAACTGTTTAAGTGTGCGATTCATTCTTTTGGTTTGACCATTAGACTGTGGTTGGTATGCTGACGTTAGGTCTAAAGAAGTGTAGAATTTCTTACAAAGGGCTCTCCAGAATTTAGCTGTGAACTGTACACCGCTATCCGAGAGGATATGGTTCAGCATGCCGTGCAGGTGAAATATATGCCATATAAACAGCTTTGCCAATTCTGGGGCAGACGGTAGCCCAGGTGATACCACAAAGTGTGCCATTTTCGAGAATCGGTCTGCTGTGACCCGTATGGTGGTGTTTCCACTCGACACTGGCAGGTCAACAACAGAATCCATTGCGATGTGTGTCCAAGGTTCCTCTGGAGCTGGTAAGGGCTGGAGAAGGCCCCAAGGGTGACTGTCTTGCACAAGTGGTGCAAGATCCAACATACGCGCATATGTCCTCTTCATTGAAGGCCACCAATAATATCGCTGTAAGGTGGATAGTGTACGGAATTGCCCAGGGTGATCCGCTAAGCAGGAATCATGAGGAACTGATGATGTGGCGAGGTGCATCCGGGACATCCTCTGAAGTGAAAGAGTGCAAGAGGGCGTCTGTGTGGATATTCATGTCAGCAGGATGGTATTTGAGCAGAAAGTCAAACCTGTTAAAAAAACAAAGACCATTGAGCTTGTTGATGATTCAGTTGCTTCGCATGATGCAGATATTCCAAATTTTTGTGGTCTGTGTATTCAGTTATCTGATGTTGTGCCCCCTCAAGCCATGGGCACCACTCTTCAAATGTAGCTTAACAGCCAACAGCTCTTTATCTCATATACCATAATTTCTCTCGACTGGAGTAAAACGCCAGGGAAAAAAAAGAGCAAGGGTTCAGTGTATGGGTATCACTGTTCTGGCTGAGCATGGCTCCTACTCCGACATCCGAGGCATCAACCTCAACTATAAATGGTCGTCGAGGTTCCGGGTGGCGAAGGCAAGGTTTTTTGTTTTTTTTAAAAGCCTCTTTGAGGGTTTGAAAGGCAGCAACAGCTTCTAAAGACCACTGTGAAGGATTGGCTCCCTTATTTGTCATGCCATCAAGGTAGTGTAGTGTTGGATGAATGTGCGATAATAATTGGTGAAGCTGAGAAATCGGTGGAGTGCTTTAAGACCAGTGGGTTGAGGCCAGTGCTGTATGCTTTTGGTCTTTTGTGGATCCATTTGGAAACCTCTGCTGGACACCACATATCCCAAAAAGGGAACAGACTCTTGATGGAAAGCACACTTTTCAAGCTTAGCGTAGAGACGGTTATCCCGTAGTCTGCAGAACTCTGGCCACATCCATTTGATGACTTTGTAGATCTTAGGAAAAAATTAGTATATAGTCTAAATACACAACCACACATTGGTCCAGTATATCTCGCAGCATCTCATTCATCATATTTTAGAATACGGCCGGAGCATTACACAGGCCAAAGAGAATGACCATGTACTCAAAATGGCCATCGGGAGTATTAAAGGCCGTCTTCCACTCGTCCCCTTGATGAATGTGGACCAGATTGTATGCCCCTTTTAGGTCCAGCTTCATGAAAATCTTGGTTCCCTGGAGTCTGTTGAATAACTCTGAAATCAGAGGTAAAGGGTATCGGTCCTTTATGGTGATTTCGTTAAATCTTCTGTAATCTATACATGGGCGAATGGATCCATCCTTCTTGCCAACGAAAAATAATCCGGCTCCGGCAGGAGACTTGGAAGGCCGGATAAATCCTTTTTGCAAGTTTTCTTGAATATAGGCTGACATGGCCTCAGTCTCTGATAGAGAAAGTGGTACACCCTTCCTCTAGGGGGCTCTGAGTCAAGTTTTAAATTAATAGCACAGTCGAAGGACCGGTGTGGTGGTAATACATCAGCTGCTTTCTTGGAAAACACGTCTTGAAAGGATGTGTATTGTGGCGGCAAACCTGGGAGAGAAGTGGTGGTAGACATGCAGGTTATAGGTGTTACTTTCTTCAAGCACCTGTCGTGACAAGCTGTTCCCCACTATGATAATTCCAGGGTACCCCAGTCAAACTGGGATGTGTGGTCTTGCAGCCATGGGAGGCCAAGTACTACTGGATGAATGACTTTGTCAAGAACCAAAAATGAGATGGTCTCAGTATGAAGGGAAACTACACAGGCATATCGGTTGCGTGGTATAGGAGACCTCTCCTAGTAGTGGTTCACCGTGTATAGAGGAGAGAAGCAGCAGAGTGGGTGTCAGAACGATAGGAATCAGTAGATGTTCCACCAGTCTTTTAAGTATAAAATTACCACTGGCTCCGGAATCAACAAGTGCAAGAGTTTGGAATTCAAGAGTCCTGGAAATGATTGAGACTGGGAGAGTCAGTGGAGGAGATGGGGTAGTAAGACCTAGGAAGAGTCCCCCAGCGGACCCTAAGTCTGCATGTTTCCCGGACAGATGGGACAGGATTGAACCACATGGCCAGGTTGACCGCAGTATATACAGAAACCTAATCTCTTATGGTAGCACCTCTCTTTGGCTGTTAGGTGGCTGCGGCCTAATTGCATTGGTTCATCTTCTTCAGTGATAGGTATAGGCAGGGTCTGAGTTACAGGTATAGCACGAGGGCGCATACTCACTGAGGGATGTTTCTTAGGACTCTTTACTTCCTGTGATTGTTCCCGCTAGAAATGTGAATCGGAACCTGAATCGGTTCGGTTCCGGTTCCAATTCAAATCTTATAATTTTTATCATCCGGCCCGACTGTTTTTTTGTTTATCAGCTGCACCCAATCCGATAAACAAAAAACCCACCCTGACCCTTTAAAACTGACCCCTTAGCCTCCCCCACCCTCCCGACCCCCCCAAAAACATTTTAAAATTACCTGGTGGTCCAGTGGGGGCGCGGGGAGCAATCTCCCGCTCTCGGGCCGTCGGCTGCGCTAATAAAAATGGTGCCGATGGCCCTTTGCCCTTACCATGTGACAGGGTATCTGTGCCATTGGCCGGCCCCTGCCACATGGTAGGAGCACTGGATGGCCCCTGTGACATAGTGAGGGCAAAGGCGATCTGCTGCCAGTATTCAAAATGGCGCCGATCGTCTTTGCCCTCACTATGTCACAGGGGCCAACCGTCGGTACCTGTGACATAGTGAGGGCAAAGGCGATCGGCGCCATTTTGAGTACTGGCATCAGACGGCCGGTGTGCAGGAGGTCGCTCCCGGACTCCCGCTGGACTTTTGGCAAGTCTTTTGGGGGTCAGGAGGCCCCCCCCCCAAGCTGGCCAAAAGTCCCTGGGGGTCCAACGGGGGTCCCGGAGCAACCTCCTGCACTCCGGCCGTCTGATGCCAGTACTCAAAATGGCGCCGATAGCCTTTGCCCATATTATGTCACAGGGGCTACTGGTGCCATTGGTCAGCCCCTGTCACATGGTAGGAGCACACGATGGTGCCGATGGCCATGTGACAGTGGCTGACCAATGGCACCGGTAGCCCCTGTGACAAAGGCTATCGGTGCCATGATGAAACCGGTACTGAGGGTGTGAGTGCAGGGGATGGCTCCCGGACCACCCGCTGGACCACCAGGGAGTTTTGGTAAGTCTTGGGGGGGTTCAGGAGGGTGGGGGGGGTTTGTTTAAATTTTTATTTAGGTGGCTGTATAATTTGGCGAAGATTCGTGTATTCGTGGGGAATCCCGATACGTTTCGCTTCCCTACGAATACTACAAATAGTGCAATATACGTTGTGGATCGCCAATACGGCGAAAACGAATGCACACCCCTAGTGGACCTTAAAACCGGGATCATGGGAGACATCGACTGGAGACAGGTAGCTTGACATTTCGGACCCCACCGTACCAGCTGCAGGGATTGCCAGTCGAACTGGGGTTCGTGAGTCTGGAGCCAAGGCAACCCCAGAATTACTGGATGTGTTGAGCGTTTCAACACGTAGAAGGTTGTCTGTTCTTTATGGAGTGTGCCCACTGACATATGAATAGGCACTGTACCTTTTTTATGCCTATATGTCTTTTTTGAGATGGGGCAACCAGAACTGCACACAAAGATTCTGTTCTTCCTTATGCACACAGATTCCCTCATAGCATTCAGCCATTTCCTGCAGTTCTTTTAGAACCTGGACACCAACACTACTTTTCAAAAAGATTTTACTCAAAGTTATCTGGAATGAAACAGACAAAGGAATAACAATTCCCTTCTGGTCAAGTCATCTCGTGTCAGTAAGCAGGCAATGCACAAAATGGAGATGGGACTGTTAGTAGTTACATGTATTTCCCATATCATTGAAACACAATAACTGCTTACCATTCAGCACTCAACAAATCAGAAGAGAATTAACTCTAATCCACATTAGGGTTGTGTTGGAGAATTTCTTTTGCTTTATTTTGTGTTGTTTATGGGGTGGATTTGTTTATTTATAGTTTTCACACACACTATTTTACAATAGTATGCACTAAAAACAACCCAGGCTGCCATTTTTAAGTATCTCTCCTAGGTTTTATTCTTACCTTTGCAGGCCCACTTGGACTCTTTAACATCCCTCCAGTAGGCTCCCCTGGACAGCCCCTTATCACATGTTAAGCCTGGTATCCTTTCTGGGAGCAAGAACAATACCAGTTGCTCCTGCTCCATCATTGCTGGGCTCATAATGGTGCTGGCCATTCGCTGTACAACAAAACAGCACCATGATATTTTATTATAAGGCAAATGACAGACATCATTATGAGAAATAGCACCAGTGGGGCAGGAGTAATTGGAGATTGTTCCTGCCCCCAGAAAGAATACCAGGCATTTTATGGTGTGGTAAGAGGGATTCCAGAGGTACTCGGGGGGGGGGGGGGGGGGGGGAAGGGGTCCCATTGGGGATGAGAAAGAGCCAGGGAAAGCCTCAGGAGGGAGGAGAAAATCCAGAAGGGCTATTTAAAACTGACTTCTGAGGTTATTTTTAATAGCAGTAGAAGGTCACCAAATAAAATGAAATGACATTTGAAAGACATTTTGTTTGTTTTTTTCATTTTGTTTCAGACATGAAATGAGATAGATTTGCTTGCATACTGCCTCACTTGTATGCAAATATGTCTCATGCATATTCATTAGGGATATCCTGAGAACGTGATCAGTTGATATTGCGCTGGTGGACTCTTGGACCGAGGGAGAGTTGACACTACCTGTGGGGAGGAGCCCCACAGGGCCCATCTTTGGTAGGCGAGGCTGGAGAGAGGCAGAAAGCCTACTGGAGCTTCACCACTGCCAGCCCACATTCCCCTTAGGTTGAGCCCTCAGGTGCCAGGGCCGGCTGGACTTACATGGGGTCTCTGATGATGATCGAGGCAGGCGACATATCTTGTGGTCAGATTCCAGGCAGGGATCGAGGCAGGCGGTGTATCTCATGGTCAGATTACAGGCAGGGGGCGTATCTCGTGGTCAAAGCCGAAGAGACCCAAGAAGGCAAGGAAGGAGACGAGGAACTCAGGAGCTCAGTAGCAACCCATAGCTCACAAGAAGCCAGGAGACCTGTTGCCAAGGTGAAGGCTGGAAGCAGGGTTCAGCCTTTTATAGGTCTGAAGGACTGATGTAATCTGGGAGGGCTGATGGTATTTTCCCACCACAGGCCCTTTAAATGACTGAAGGAGTTGCATGAGCACACCTAGGAAGCAGTCCTATGATTGAGGAAATTGGTGGCGTCCCAGCCATGGAGGAGATAGGGCCAGTGTTGGCTGGTGGCTCAGAGCTGCGCAAAAGGGGGAAAACTGTGTCGGTGGTGGCTCCCTGCTGCTGCCAGGGAGCACGGGCTTGCTTCCACCTTGGGAGTAAGTGAAGCTGGTTGTGGGGCTCCATGGCCAGCAAACTTAACAGTTGGTGGCCATTGAAGATCAGAATTGCCCTTTCTTCCTTTAGAAGATTAAGTGTCTTATATTAGGTATCTTAAAGTTTATTATTTGAAAGAAAGAGGGCATAACAGGTGCTTTCTTTGTCACAGAATTAAGAATTCTCAAAATAAACCCAAATAATTGTTTCATGTAGTATAAAATGACAAAGCTCCTTTGATAAAATTGCCTCAATATAACCAAATAAAACCTTCTGCAGACGTGTTAGCTGATTACTTTTTGAATAAGATCAAGGAAGTACGTCAACAAATAAATACATGACGTGTGATGGATGATCAAGTTAAGGTTAAATCTGTCATAAATTTTCCTTTAATGCTCTTTCTTCTAAAGAAATTGCGAGCATTATTAGGAAGGTGAACCCATCAAAAACCCCATTCGATCCTGCTTCAGAGTGTGTGTGTGTGTAACATACATTTGTCTTTGCAGTTTGGTATTATGTCATGACTTTTAAAGAAGCAATTGTGTGGCCACTCTTAAACAATCCTCCTTTAGATGGGTTTCTCTGTACTATGTACTCTCCTGTTTCTAATTTACCCTTCCTAAAATCAACGACTCATAGGCTAAGATGATGGCGTGAACCAGACACGATTCAAGTGATCTCCTTTTCTTTCCCTATTACCTCCAATAATGCCATCCAAATGAAAGGGGAGGGTCTGTGTCTGCCCTCCAGACACTTCCCTCTCCACTGGACAGCATTTGATAACATCTTTTGCAACTGGCCCGGCAGCAACTGAGGGGGTACCTGGCTCTGCTGCGATGTCCTGCAAGGGAGCGCTAGAATCGCCTGGGGAAGTTACATTAAGTCCCCCGGATCTTTGACTCCCACTGGCTCTGGCTATCGCTGATTCTCCACTCAGGTCTGCAGCACAGGGAGATGACGTTACCCATGTGTCTGCGGGGAGGGGGGGGGGGGGTGTCCAGAGTGGAGTTCTGCCTTCATTGCCACTGCTCTCCCCGAGCCTGTCGGAAGTTTTGCATTCTTCTCACTTCACAGCCTGTACAGTTTCTTCAACTCCAGCTAAGACCCAGGGGGATCGGGAGAAGACTACTGCAGTGTCGGCGAGAGGCATTCCAGGAGTAGTTCCTCCTAGGCTTTCAGGTGAGTCCTTTCATCCTCCACCCAAACCAGCCGTTGTCACCCTTGATGCCTTATGGGACCTAATAGTAGGATTTGGAGGCTCTATGAAAGAATGACAAACAAAGATTGAGAATCTTTATGTATGCAACATTTTGAAAATTCTCCTTATTCTATATATTAGATGAGTATAATTGGAAGGGCGCCACGGAGCACTCACTAGGTTGAGAGAGAGAGCGAGAGAGAGAAAGAAAGAGAGAATGCACTGTGGGAAATATGCGCTTGCCAGCAAGCCAATTCATCAGGGTTAAACACTAACTTCCCTTCTCCCTGACACTTGCCTGAATAAAAGCATCACTTGTGCTTAACTCTCTGCCTAGGAAAGGATACCTGACATCATGTATTTCTCTGGCTTGTGCTTAGCCCTGAATTCCTGGGGGAGGGGCTAGGTGTTCCCTAGTCAGAGGCAGGACAAAGTCAGGAGGTATAGAATTCAGCAGCCAATGAATTGATCCGTGCACACCCCCTGAGCCAAAGCCAATAGTGTAGGGACTCGTCTGTTGCTATGGGAAAGTAGCCAATCATGTAATGACACATCATCTGCCTTTGTATGAATGTACAATAAAAGGAAGAGCCTCGTGAGGGCTAGGCCTTTTTCCCTTCTCTTCCTGCCTGCGATGAACGCTGTCTCAAGTGTGTTTGATGCCTCCATACTCTACTTCTGGTGAGCCCGACAGTGATGATAAACTCCATGCTTATTTCGGCTGGTCCTTCATACGGCTCCCAGAGCTCCCATAAAGCATAGCTTAAAGGTACGTACCGTTCAACAGATTTGCAATCGTCTCAGCAAGTTTATTCCCCACACTCGTGAGCATGGGCAATGATTTGACTGTACAGCAGAGGCTACATGCCAGAGAGCTGCAGCAAATCATCAATAATCATTATTTCATCACCAGAAGAAAAATAGCGCAAGTCAGCCTGGGGGACTTAGAAAAATTAATAAGTGAAATAGCTTGCCGTTGCCCTTGGTATTCTGGAACTCTAAATACTCTAAATACCCAGGAATGGATTTCAATCGGCAATTGTCTTCATACGGCTCCCAGAGCTCCCATAAAGCAAAGATTAATCTGGCAAAAATGTACAGAGGCCATCGAACACATAGAAAAAAAAAGTTTAAAGACAGCAGTTTCAAACCATGTGCTTTTAGAAGCAGGCAGACTCAATCAGAATACCCTTCCCCCATCTTATGCTCAGTCTCCCTCAGAGACAGCAAATTCTTTGTATCAGCTCTCCATACCCACACCCATTCACACCTTCCCCATTTCTTTAGAAAAGCAACCCTTGAGAACAATTGAGCCACTACCTGGCCTGGGTGGGGCGATTAGCATTGAATTTCAGCAGAAACCGCAGAAAGAAAACTTTACAGGAGAAGAATTATTAGGACTTCAAGCCTTCCCCATCACAGAAAAGAACATGAACAAAGGGGGACAGAAAATGAAATAGAACATCTGGGGACACACACTCACATGGCTCCTGTGGCTTCCTCTGCATCCACCTCAGAGAAAAGGCCCAGGAAATAGAAAACACTGAGGTCAGAAAAACTAGCCTTCCTCCATCTTGCCTGCAAGCCCTTCCCCCACCAACCACCCAACTCCCTGTACCTTCATTTGTCATTGCCTGAGACAGTCATTAATTCTGCATCACCAATTTGTGCAGGTAAATTACCATCTCAAACCACTGCTCCCGGGTAACAATTTATGTGCCGTGGTCAGCATGGGATTTCATCTAGAACATGGAAAATCTCACAAGGGAGGAATTATTGAAAGGGATTCAAAGCCTTTCCCATTACAGAAAGAAACAAAGAACTGGGTGTGGCAGCAATAGAGTTGAGTGCCAGTGCCATGAGCAGTGGCTATGCCCACAGGTCTTCAAAGAAATCAGCATATAAGACCTTGGGCCAAGCAGCTGCACTCCTGCGTTACACAAGCAAAGAAAATATCAATATGAAAAAAAGGATTAATTAGACTCTTAATTTAATTAGGACTCCTGCGTTACAAGCAAGAAAATATCACTATGAAAAAAAAATGGTTTCTCTTGCTTAAGGAGTAGTTTCTCTTTTGAAATTCAGTTACAAAAAATCTGCATACTTTGAGAGTATTTTCCCCCACAAAGTGTATGCATAGCCTTATGTTAAAACTGTACTGAGATTTGAACAATTGCTGTGTGAATTTCATGTGAAATGTCCACTTCTTGCAAAGTTAATTTGGCTCACATTTAAAACGACTCCATTTCTCTGAGATTTAAGTTTATAGCTTGAATTGCCAGTGCACAGAACTTCTACTTTTATTGTAATTTGCCCTACAGGAGAAAAATAGTATCTGTCTGCATGGAATCAGCAAATCCTTGCCAAGCCATTGTCTGTGGTCGATGTTATCAATTGTTAAACAAAGCTATCTTTCAGTTCCTATTGACTGAAGGATTAATTCCTTGGGTGCAGTTCTTTTCTTTTGAGAAACACTGCTCCTCCCCCCCTTTTCTGTAACTCTTGCTAGCCACTCATGGGGGAGGGAGGGAGAACTTTTGAAAAGAAAAAAAACTGGACTTAGTACTGCAGTTTCTCTCTCTAGTTTATATATGTTATAACTCAGACAGATTAATAGTAGTTACAGTCACTTTAGCATGCAGCAGACAGAGCTGAGCAAACAGCGTGTTTAATTTCCTATTCTAATAATTATAAGAAGAAATTCTATTCTGATATTCCACATTGAATTTAAGCTCAGAGTATTATTGATTGCAACCTGGAACAATAGTTGCAATCTATAATGTAATGATGGTGTTTCCACTAGGAGGCGCTATGTTATTCTACAAGTTATATTATATTATTGTTTTAATAATTCTGTTGTATAATAGTTTTTATTTTTCAGGCCTACAGATCTTCTGTATTAAGGACACTTCAGTTTTATTTTCTTTTTCACAAAATTTATACAGAATTCTGAACCTTAAAATTTTTACTGATAGAGGTTGCTACATCTAAAGCAATCCCTCCCAAACCTTTTCTTGCAAATCCAAATTGATTTTATTAACTTGAATAATAGAATTGATTTCTTCAAGGTTAAAAAAGTAAGAATTTCACTTTAATCCTTACCTTAGTAATTTTTTGCTGTATGCCAGTTTTTAATATTTTCCAGATTTACAGCCTTCCTGCCATGAAGAGATGTGAAGATGGACACTTTGCAGTTTATTTTAACATTTTTCTAACGCCTTTTGACTTTTGATCCTTGATCTAATTTTGTTTTTGATAACTTTTTGATAAGATTTTTATCTCACATTATGTGTTATCTGTTGTCTGTCTTGATGCCAAGAAGACTATGAATGAATATTTGATGAATGAATATGAATATGTGTCAGTCTTGTGTAACATAGGTTTAATGTAATGTCTAATATACTTGTCATTTGATTCTGCTTACTGCAAATGACTTTTCCTTTAAATGATTAATTTACACTTATTGCTATTTTACTGAATGAAAATTGATCACTGCATAAAAACTTTCTTGATAATGGGGCTACCCTCTGTCCTGAAAACTGATAATGGCTCTATTTACTGCAGCCATTCCTTTACATGAATGTTGTCAATAATTGAACAATAAATACTTATTTGGCATCCCCTACAACACCACAGGGCAAGCCATTGTGGAGAGAGCCAATCATACCCTTAAGAGCTCTTGAAAACAAAAACAAAAAGGAGGGATAATTGCCCCTGGATTTTCCCCCTGAACAAAGTATTGTTTACTTTAAATCATCCAAACATTTCAAATTTAAGACCACAGCCATGAGTAATCATTATGGGACTAGGGTTAGTCACCCACAGCCATCAGTTTTGTATAGAATATTTAATGTCTGGTACGGTCCCGTCCCCTTATCAAAGGGACGAGGATATGTTTCTCTGCTTGCTTCCACAGATATCAAGCCGTGGAAAGATGGAAAGGTGTCCAGGTCTACAGGACCCGATCCCCAACTTCTCCCTGAGCCTCCACAGCCCTCAGAAGGACAGAGACCGGACTCCTTGCAAAAAACAGCACCACATGACCTGGGGACAGATCAAGGCCCTATCCAACCAATCTGCACAACTCTTAGAACAGCAAGGCCTTGAGAAAACTCCAGAGAACTTATTAGCCGCTTTTTCTTGCCTGAATGCCAACTCATTAACAATTGTGTTCTGTACCCTCATCCTTTGCCTTATTTCTCCAGCTATGGCGATTTCAGAACAAGGACTCTGACAGAACAACATGTACATCCTCTGCACAGAACTTTTCACACCTGTTGAATCGAACAGACTGTTGGATCTGCACACACATGCCAACCCAAGCCTGCGGAGAACTACTGATGCATGCTGTACCATTTAACCTTACAGTATGGACTAATTATCCTTTACAGAGAGGTTTTCATTAACTCTCCAGTTAATAATACCATACTACACATTGGTAGCTGTATTCAAGAGACTGCCGCTCTTTGTTGGGACTATGATACAGGGGATGGAAAGGGACTTCAGGTGGGAAATATCCATATTGTAACCGAACATTTGTATTAATCACTGAACACTTGCATAATTATACCACATATATGTATGCAATTGGCAGATTTCAGGATGTGCAGTGGGAGACCCAAGCAAGTACAGAAAGTATAGAGGGGATGAAGGATTTACCTTTTGTAGTTATATAGCCCAAATGATAACCAATGACATGTCCACTAATCTGTTAGGAAACATATGGATGTTATGTGGGCGTAGAGCATATATGTACATTTCCCCAAGTTGGAGAGACAGATGCACTTTAGGCTACATCCTCCCCTCATACTATGCAGTCAAAAATTTACCCAAAGCAAGGCTCCGTAACAAAAGGGAGGCGATAAATAATCCCATAGAAAAGTATACAGAAACTCAGATAGCTAGAAGCCTGTTTCCCCCAATGGGGACAGCTACGAATTACAGAGACTTACACGTCCTAGCTAACCGGACGGCTGCCATATTTAATCGGACAGTCCATGCATTAAAACTACTCACAACAGAAGTCTCTCAGATTAGAGAAGTAGCATTACAGAACAGCTATTACCTTAGACACAATTTTAGCCTTAAAGGGTGGTGTTTGTGCATTAATTGGATCTCATTGCTGTGTGTACATATCAGACTATAAAGCAAACCTCACACATACCACAGAGCAGATAGAAACCATGGTTGCTGATGCACCACTTTCAGACAGAATACCAACTTCTCCATGGGACTGGCTATGGTCCTGGCTCCCTGATATTTCTGGTCTCAAAGGGGTGATTTCTATTATAATTACTGTAATTATCTTAATTATTTGCCTGTGATGCTGTATTCAGTGCATACCCAACCCTCATATCCATATTGAAACCTTGCTCTCAGCCCGGATACAAAGATGTCTTGTAAGATGCCTAATAGGGAATCATGAGCCCTGCAGCGTTGGCACACCACCTGCACCAGCTCTGGGTGATATGGAGATTCAGAAGCTCATCGGCAGCTGGCACACCACGTCGAATTAGCTTTCTTCTCTCCATAATCCCTCTTCCCCTATTTCCAGCCCATACCAAGACATAACAGATTTCAGTAAGGGTCTAAAGCTTTATTGAGCTACCTAAACAAAAACAGAAAGGGTGAGATGTGGGAAATATGCGCTTGCAGGCAAGCCAATTCATCAGGGTTAAACACTAACTTCCCTTCTCCCTGACACTTGCCTGAATAAAAGCATCACTTGTGCTTAACTCTCTGCCTAGGAAAGGATACCTGACATCATGTATTTCTCTGGCTTGTGCTTAGCCCTGAATTCCTGGGGGAGGGGCTGGGTGTTCCCTAGTCAGAGGCAGGACAAAGTCAGGAGGTATAGAATTCAGCAGCCAATGAATTGATCCGTGCACACCCCCTGAGCCAAAGCCAATAGTGTAGGGACTCGTCTGTTGCTATGGGAAAGTAGCCAATCATGTAATGACACATCATCTGCCTTTGTATGAATGTACAATAAAAGGAAGAGCCTCGTGAGGGCTCGCCCTTTTTGCCTTCTCTTCCTGCCTGCGATGAAAGCTGTCTCAAGTGTGTTCGATGCCTCCATACTCTACATGCACTGTAAAAGGGTGACCATAACTTTATATATCTACCACTGTCAGAGGGCACATTCAACTCAGTTGGGTTAGGGGGAGGGCGGTGTTACATTGGTTTGCCTAGGGTGCTACAGACCCTTGCACTGGCCCTGTTTCTAGGTTACAGTTTTTGGGTATCTCTGGTCAAATATTGGCTTAGTTTAAATCTTTTCTGCAAGAAATAAGGCCGAGAGTTATGGTTGGCTTTGAACTTTCAGATCCATTGGTCTTATATTGTGGGGTCCCTGCTTTCTCTGCTGTTATTTAATATCTATTTACAGCCATTGACCAACTTCATTAAATCTATGGGCACACAGTATTTGTATATGTTGATGATATCCAGATTCTTTGTGATTTAGTTTTAGAGCAACAATATCAGTTAATGCCTCTGTTTATCTAAGGTAAATTATTGGTTGATGACAAATAAATTGAAACTGAATCCAGCTAAAACTTAGGTTCTTTGGATTACATGCCCATTTTTTAGTTTTGCTTTGTCTGAGGTTGCTCTTGAATTTGGCAATGCTTCCTACCCCGAAGAGATATTAGGGGTTGTGTTAGATAAGCATTTGGCAATACATTCTTAGATTTCTTCAGATGTGAGAGCTTTCTATTTTCAGCTCCAGTTTATTTGCAGCCTATGACTTGGCAAAACAAATCAACCGAGAATCTAACTAAGTACAGAAACAACTAGCATACTACAAAAAAACAATCTTAGACACCAAAAAAAAAATACTACAGCTCAAAAATAGAAAAATTTGCAAACGCCAGAATCCTATTTAATATAGTAAACAACCTAATATGCGACAACACTATCAATCATCTAACCCTACAAGAAAATCAATGCAATGATGTAGCCCAATTCTTTAAAGACAAAATTGAGAATCTAAGGAAAAAAATCCCCATAACTACAAAACAAGAGATTAGGATGCCCATTAGAGATGTCAGTATCTGGTCTGAATTTGAGGAGGTATCACACCCTGAAGTAGAAAAAATGATTAGGCAATTAAACCCTGCTACCCACAAAAGTGACACTATACCCATTACAGAACTTAAAAAAATAGCCGACACAATAACCCCAACGTTAACTAAAATCATCAACCTCTCACTAGACGAAGGAGTAATGCCGGATACCTTGAAAGGAGCCATAATCAAGCCAATTATTAAGAAAAAGAACCTTGATCCCTTAAATCTGAGCAACTACAGACCAGTCTCCAATTTACCCCTAATAGCCAAACTAATCGAAAAAATCAGTTCAAAAACAACTATCGAACCACCTTGAAAATAACAACATACTATATCCAGCACAACATGGATTCCGCAAATACTACAGTACAGAAAACGTTGTTATTAGCTCTATCAGATAATATCTTAAGAGGATTCGACACAGGAACACACTACATTCTGGTTCTTTTAGATCTCTCTGCAGCATTTGACACTGTAAATCACAGAATACTAATCAATAACTGAAAGAAATAGGACTCACTAACAAAACACTAAAATGGTTCGAGTCATACTTAAACAATAGATGTTTTCAGGTACAAATCAAAAATGCACTTTCAGACAAAGTCAAACTGCTAACTGGTGTCCCACAGGGATCAGCCCTATCTGCAACACTCTTTAACATCTACCTCCTCCCAGTATGTCACTTACTAGCAGGACTGGGAATCATACATTACATTTACGCAGATGATATACAATTACTGTTACCCATTCCAAACACCATTGAAGAAACAATGAAACTAGGCAATATGTACCTAGAAATAATCAAACAGCTCCTAAACCAGATGGAATTGGTAATAAACATTGACAAAACTGAATTCTTACACCTTGAACGTAAAAACACTCACAACACACAACCAACATTCACAATCAAAAATATTCAAACCACTGAGTTAGCAACAAAAGTTAGGGATCTAGGAGTAATAATTGACCCTGAGCTAAACATGAAACAACACATCTCACAGAAAATAAAAGAAGGTTATGCAAAACTAATGATCCTAAGAAGACTAAAACCTCTATTAACGATTAACAATTTTTGCACAGTTCTACAAGCAATGATATTCGCTAGCACAGATTATTGTAACTCTCTGCATTTAGAACTACCTCAATCTACAATTCGACCTCTGCAAATATTGCAAAATTCCGCTGCCAGAGTTTTGACAGGCAAAAAATAGAGTGACCATATTACAGGAACACTTGCTGAACTCCACTGGCTTCCAATTGAACAAAGAATACAATATAAAGCACTTTGTATAATCCATAAACTAATCCACGATGATAAAGGCGACTGGCTTAACACGGCACTGCGCGTGCACGTACCACAAAGAAACCTGAGATCTGCAAATAAAGCTCTACTAACTGTCCCCTCTGTCAAATCAGCACATCTCACGCAAGTAAGGGAAAGAGCACTGTCACTGGCTGGTCCTGTACTCTGGAATACCATGCCACTCGAAATAAGACTACAGACAAATCTGAAATTATTCAAAACTAATCTGAAAACCTGGCTTTTTAAACAAGTATTTTATAAAGATAAAGAAAAGGAGAAAAATAGTTGAGCAATAAGGATGCTCCAAGCTAGAAGTTTTTAGTAACCTACATAAGCATATTAATGTTAAAATCAAACTGCCTAATTTGTTCCTAACAATCAGGTTTAACTTACACACCTAGTTTATTATTTTAAATTGTTACCGTACTATGATGGCACATGAGTAATTTGTAATCTATACCACCCATATTTCTCTTTATCGTGCCCTTCTATAAACCGTTGTGATGGTATTTAACTTAACGACGGTATAGAAAATTTTTTAAATAAATAAAAAATAAACATTAACATTTTATACACTGCAGAATCAAAACAGTGGTAATTTGCATTTGCTACCAAATACCACTGCTCGCTTAGGGGCGGATTTTAAAAGCCCTGCTCACGTAAATCCACCCGGATTTACGTGAGCAGGGTCTTGTGCGCCGGCGCGCCTATTTTCCATAGGCCGCCGGTGCGCGCAGAACCCCGGGACGCACGTAGGTCCCGGGGTTTTTGGAAGGGGGCGTGTCGGGGGCGTGTCGGGGGTGGGGACGAACGATGTGGCGTTTTGGGGGGGGGGGGGGGGGGGGTTTCGGGGGCGGGACCTAACAATCAGGTTTAACTTACACACCTAGTTTATTAGCCGACACATACATGCAAGTTGTAAAATACATGCGTAGATCTGCTCATGGCCATATAAGTGTGTATGTGCTGCTGCACGCATTTGTTTGAATTCTTTGATGGCATTTGTTTCCCTAGGATCTCAACTGATGATAACAAGCTGATTTGTAGATAAGTAGGCAATGACCTCACTGGACTCAAAGAGAGCTGCGCAAACAAAAGTACGCAAACGCGCTTTTTAAAAAAATCTACCCCTTATTATCTGGGGCTAAAATTAGAGTTCATATTCGTCCTATTCTTCAAAATCTTCATTGGCTGTCCATACAATATAGACATGTTCAAAGCATTGGTTTTAGATTATAAGGCTATTTATGAAAAACACCACTTTGACAGAATGAATGACTGCTTATTCCTCTGGCAGATCACTGCATTCGAGCCAAGAGCTTCTGTTAAAATTGCATTCTGCAACATAGTTTAAATAAACTGAAACTGTGAAAAGATCTTTTATAGCAAATAGCTAATCATATTGCCTAAAAAATGTAAGATTATTTAGGATTATCTGTTGTTCAGGAAGCATTATAAATCCTGGTTTTTCTTTATAGTTTATCCCTTCTGAATGGCAAGATTTATTATTTATTTATCAATATTTTCATTTTAATTGTTGGTGATCCATATTTTTGTTTTTTAAAAAATATGTCTATTGCTTGGATGTATTTATGTTTTAATTTGTGGTGTTATAGTGTTCTATATTGTTGTACACTGCTTAGAACTGACAAAAAATGGGAGGTAAAAAATGTGAATTATAATTATAAATTAATTAATTGAAAATAATGAAGGAATTGGGAACAGTGAGAAAATTAGTTTAGAAACTTTCTCATTCAGCTGTTAGAGATTATGTAGTTTTCTCTGATAGCCACAATTCTTTTTTTCAAGAATAGGTTTTATTCTGACCTCTAATAACTATTACAACAGGTTGATGAGACTGACACAATATCAGCAGGTATTTCTGATCATGCTCCAATGAAAACGTTCAGACCAAGGTGATGGTTTAGCAAAGGCCAATAGGTGGCACTGAAACACCAGCCTTGTTCAAAACCTCTGCCTTAAAAATGTAGATATAAGGCAAAGCTTTGATAAAAATGAAATGCAAAACTGCAAAATACAAATGATATAGGATGTAGGGAATTTTGACTTGAAAAAGGGTGAAAATCTCCCTGTATCAACCCTGAAATGGAAATATAAAAAACACCTTAAGATTGGGGGGGGGGGGGGAGTGTTCTAAAAATTGAAGAAGAAACAGTACAAAAGGCTTCTGTCCCTTGACAATTATCAGGCATGTCTAAAAGCTTAATAATAATCATTACAAGAAAGTGAAAGCATGCTATGAAGAGAACAGAATAAGGTTTTACACATATTGTAAAAACAGAAGTAATAAAAAAAAAGCAGAATCTGTATATTTATCAGCACTTGTTATATGCCAGAAAGT
Source organism: Rhinatrema bivittatum (assembly GCF_901001135.1). Lineage (NCBI taxonomy): Eukaryota > Metazoa > Chordata > Amphibia > Gymnophiona > Rhinatrematidae > Rhinatrema > Rhinatrema bivittatum. The sequence continues at coordinate 2,761 of NW_021820831.1, read as the reverse complement.
TACTATATGGAAGTATTCTGGGATGTCTGTGTCTCTGATTAAGACATGAAATTCAGACAGCTCTATAGCAGCATTTCACGATGCAAGATGCGAGTTAATAATGGACCCAGGTTAATTAACAAAGAATTTCCTTCTTATCAGCAATTATACTAATCTAATGTATAGAATAAGGAGAATTTTCAAAATGTTGCATACATAAAATCAGCATATATGTGCATAAGTAGCATCTACTCACTCCATATTTTATAAAAGTAAAAAATATGCTCGTATTTTCACTTCTGCACGCACATATACGTACATAAAAAAGGGGCAGTCTAGGGTTGTTCTGGGGTGAGGCCAACATTTACATACATTCATTGCTATTTTAAAAGACTTGTACAAACATTTTCCAATTTATTTGCGTATTTTTACACCTGCTAATTATCTCACATAAGTGATATAAAAAATTATTATTGTGTTCTAATGGCCAGATGGAAGGTCTGGGCAAAGGAGGGGAGTTTAGGCTGAAGAACCAGGATCTGAAGAACCATGATCTGGAGCATTATTGGGCTAACTGGTGAACTAACTGGCAAAACTAGTAATTTCATTTATGCATTCATGTTTTAAAATTGGACAACTTACTCGTGTAAATTGGGACTTATGCACATAAGTCCTACTTTACTGCATGCGTAAAATATACACATGTATATTTTATAGATAGGTAGAAAAAGTACACACATTCAATGCATTGATATACATGGTTGCAAGTATTCGTGTATAAGCCTACATATATGCATGTATGTTGTAGGGTAGAGATAATGCGTATTTTATAAAACATACATGCAAGTTGTAAAATACATGCGTAGATCTGCTCATGGCCATATAAGTGTGTATGTGCTGCTGCACGCATTTGTTTGAGTTCTTTTATGGCATTTGTTTCCCTAGGATCTCAACTGATGATAACAAGCCGATTTGTAGACCTGTATTTGTTAAGAAAACAAAGATGACATTTAAAATCTTATAACTTTAAATCCTGAAGAGGAATTTAGAGCAGTGTTTGTTCTTTTGGGGGTACATAGAAATAAAGCACACTACTTCTTTTAGGACCAGACACTGCCATCAACTGTATAGTCAATGGCAATTACTTTTAATTCATAAGAAGAACAAGGATGGAACTTAAATGCCAAAATTATAGGCCCATATTCCTCCTAAATGTACATCTTAAGAGCCTCACCAAGGTAAAAGTAGAGAGCATGGAAACATTTTAATTTAATTATTCACCCAGAACATGGTGGGGGTTTTTTTGTTTGCTTTAAAAGGCAGAGCATCTGTTGGAACATCTGCCCACAAAACAATGTTCTGGGTCTGATGAGTCTTTTCCATGGAAGATAAGTAGGCATGACCTCACTGGACTCAAAGAGAGCACTAACTGGGGTAACGTTGGCCTACCTAGGGAAAATCTTAAGTACATGTGATTTTTTAGCAGATTTCAGCTTTTGGGTTAAAATAATATATAAATACCTATAGCCAACGTCCTAACCAATTCAGTCACCTGGGAGCCCTTTAGATTATGCAAAGGTCCATGACAAGGATGCCTATTCTCTCCTTTATCATGGCTATATGTATGCTATATATTTTTGTACAAATGAGGGTCAACAAATAAATTGCAGTTGAATTACATTTTTTTTTTACTGTTTATTAAGTTTTTCAATGATATAACTACATAACATTGAATAGAAATTGGTATTAACATAATATAATTTTCATCACACAATACATTTAAGTAAATATCATAATCATACTTTACAATAGCCCACTATTTATTAGGGGGAGATCCATCACCAGAAGACGACTTATTTTTATACAAGGCAATAGAAAAGAAACTATGGGGGTGATTTACCAGACAGATCGCACGCGATAAGGGATGTTTCGTACACGAAAAGTCCCTTATCGCATGCGATACTAAGATTGGGGGCGGAGTCAGCCCCGGAAGAAGAGGAGTCGGGGGCGTCACCCCGGGGCCGACTCTGCGAAGACGCCGCGGATGACGAAAGGTAAGGGCCTTTTCGTGTCCTATTTCACGCCCAAATAGCTACACTTTCTATGGTGCCGCTATTGATGCGAAACCGGCAGCAATCGCACCGTGGCGATGTGATCGCTGCCGGCTAGCGCAGGACCGCCCCCCCGGGTCGACCTCCCGCCTCCCATTAGCGCAGTTTTTCTAAAGTATCACAGGCCTGCAATACTTTAGAAAATGAGGAGGTATGTTCTTTATGAAAAGCGCTAAACAGAGACGGCATATATCACAGAATATCCACCTTCTTTATGAGGTTATTATTCAATCCTTAAACTAAATCTTTATTTCTACCATATCCACAGCTCTATCGTCCAGAAATTTTTTATACTTACGTATACTTACCATGGATAAAATCTATTGACGAAGTTCGGGGAAAATCCATTTCGGGGTTCGGGGCCCCCGACCCACGACGAATTAGGCAATTTCGAAAAAAATTGCCTAATTCATGATAAATGAATGCACATCTCTAGTAGAGAGGTGTGTCCATGATCAGCAAGGGAGCGAGGTCGGACTTCACACTGTTGGCCTGGAGAGGGCCAAACAGCATAGGAGATGACAAGGCAAGGGACAGAGCCAGAATTAGAAGCCGTGGTCAATGGCAGCAGAGGTCAGAATCCGAGGATTAGTCCAAGGCATAGTCAACGAGGCAGAGGTCAGGTTCCGAAGGTCAGACAAGTTCACAAGGCAGAGGTCAGGATGCAGGCA